>NC_060264.1:8614981-8919819 GCF_021901455.1 Neodiprion lecontei | reverse complement strand
GATTACTGATTCTCGACACTTATTCTTTGACTCATTCAACTCGTCAAATCCTAGATATTCACGACAAGATGCTAATTTGCTTATGATATAATTCGCAACATCGATCGCCTTGGCCCGTCGAAGTTTGCAGAGTAAACATTTCACCCGCGGCCGCAATCGTTTCGCCAATCTTCTGACAAAAACTGTAATTCGCTGAATAAAACGATTTCTGGCAGATACAATATAATTGGCCTTGCAATGTGGATTGAATACAAAAAATACTTTTCGACATGCTCATTCGGCTCATCTCATTATCGGAAGCTGAATGGTGCCCATCTCGATAGGATTCGTCGAAACGGATGATCACTATTCACTACCGGAGAAGAAATAAAGTAGCGCGTTACCAAGTTTCAAGAAATCCCGCGGGAATTCCCATTTCTTGTTGTACGGCAGTAACTCGGCCTGATCGCTCACAGCCAATTCTGGATCCAGAGGAATCGGGGCCCCGAAATTGAAGTACTCCAGTCTTGCTTTGATCAACTTTCGTGTCAACGCCTGTGCAACAACATGTCCCATGTCGATTAATCAGTCCGTTCACCGTGGCACGAAAGCCAAGACTGAATTCATCAGGGTATAAGTACCTTTCTGCGAAAGTTCCAAGCCGCTATCGTTACAACGACGATGACAAGTAGAGTAGCAATTGCTCCCGTAATCAGCCATGTTTCATCTTGTACCCCACTTCTGGAATCTGGAAATGCGATAACGTTATTAAATCTATGATACGTGTATCACATCGGACGAATACGTTTTCTCATACACCCCGACTTCAGGCAGAGGATTCGCTGAAAAATGCAATTATCGTTTCGCACAGATGTAAACGAGTTGCGATTGGAACTTGGCAGCTTAGGATGAGCGAGAGATAGAAAAAATGTTATTCATTTTGCAGGTTTAGTTACAGAAACACCACGATGATTGGCAAATATCAAAAGAAGCGAGTGAGGTCGAATTTTATTCATATTTCCGTATAAATTCCATCAGTTCTCCATATTACCTGTACTTGTGATGTACGTCAAAGCTTTTTTTTCCTCGCTCCAATTACCGCATTGCGTTTTGTAATCGCTGCAGGCTGCTACTTTGAATCGATGAGTTTTGTTCGGCAGAAGATCTTCGAATGTGTGGGAATTCTCGGTTTTGTTCACGTACAGTGATTTGTTGGGCAAGTTTTCAGTGCTCCACGCTAATTTATAGTAATAAACGCGGTCTTGCAAGTCCGTCGGCGGTGCATTCCACGCAATCGTTATTGAAGCGACACCCGTTTCGATTACCGAAACATTCGGGATGAATTTCGGGTCTGGAAATTCCAAGATTCATCATGTCTTGCCTCACAAATGCATATCCGTTAATGTAGCATCAATACCTCTGTCTTTCGGCACGACGTCTTCCAACCAGGAAGAGGGGTAAAGTTGTGGATCACAGTCATAATCGAAGCATAGATCTAATCGAAATTTGTAAGAGACTGAAGTTGTCAGATCCTTGAATTTCAAATAATTGGTTCGAGTCGATGATGTCATCTTCCATTGTTTTACATCATTGATGCCTGTCTCGTATACCTTCGCTTGATAAAAGTTGAAAATACTTTCAATCTCCCTCGGTGGCTTCGACCATTCAATCGTTATTGAATCGACAGACGTTTCCTTAACCGAAACGAGTGGTACGTATACAGGATCTGCAGAAAGACTCATTCTAAGCGAATCACCTCAAATAAATACAAAATGGGTTTGCACATATTTAACCAAATAAAGTGAGAAGAAATAAATATTCCATTTATTTTTATACACATTTACTGGACATCTTCTATATTATTGCCGGAGAAAGAATATGCCAGATTCATGAAATTTATCTCGTCGGAGAAATCATATACTTAAGGTGCGTATTTCATAGCAGTTTCAACTATGCGGCGTTCCATACAACAATGCTATTTTCTCAACTGATCACTGTTATTTTCCGAATCAAGTGCTACTTTTTCATTCAAGAAATTACTCGTCTCACCATATTTTTTCCCCATGACTAACAATTCACACTACTCGCTGTAGCCATTACCCTTGTTTTTACAGAACAATAAGAAATCTTTGAAACGATTTCGTATGCAAAAAATAAACACAGCTTCTGAGAGCAGTTTACACCAGAGTATAAGTTTACAATAATATAGAATCTGCTGTACCTTTCTCCGCAGTCTTTGTCCATCTCGAAAAATAAATCACTGTCGCGTCTGTTTTTAATTCCAGAGTAAATTTAAACCAGTAGGCTGTGTCTGGATTACATGCTGTTGCAACAAAGACATCACTGGAGGTGCGAGTCGATGTTTTATACTTTTGATGCCATTCAAGTGATCCGTTTTTCTGGATTTGCAAGTCAAGCGTCGTATACAGACCGATTAGATAGCCTGGAAAATTCCATCTGACACAAATCCTACTTGCATCCAAAGCAACGACAGAAACCTGCGTAAATGAAGTCCCGGAATCGACAAGAAGTTGACGCTTACTGCGTTTAGTCGAGTTTTTGTAATCTTTTGCCCAGCATTCGTAAATTCCCTCGTCATTTTCCAAGACGTTTGTAAAATATAGACCCATTCTTGAATACGTCTCGTTGAAGCGCCAAGTTTTGGTGAGTTTCCTTAAGTGCACGTTGCTTGTCGCCGACCCGACGATTTTTTGCCACCCAAAGTTAGCGAAAGATCCCAGCAGGTCGCATGTTAGAGCTGCTGGCTCCCCTGGACTCGCCCAAACATCTCCGACGCCCCGAATTATTCGACCTGGCCGAAAAATATGGAAAAATTGCAATGGCTTCGTAAGGTTGCGCAAACTAACTGATATCTTGGCGGCTGACCCTCGGAAATTTTTACTTTTCGAATTTTTCTTTAAACCTTTGTTTTTAGTCGGTAAGACCTAATTATCAAATTTTTGATGTTCATCTTACATTCACGTGATTATGTTCGCGATATGAATTTCCAAACATTAAAAGAAATATCGCGTTTGTTCATTTTCAATTGGTCACGACTCTGGATTGAAAAAGACATCATTGCAAACGAGCACGCCTTCTTTGCGTTGTGAATCGTATTTCACAAAAAAAAAAAACGCGGCGTAAAAAAATATACGATGAGAATTTGACCATTTTTCTACACTCTGAATTTAAATCAATGATATTTCACTGATTCTCAATTATAAATTCACCACTGAAGAATTCAGTGTACATAGACTGGAAATCGGTAAAAAATTAGTGAAAAGTCACCGAGTCGGTGTACTCGTATATGCATTGGTTTTTGACAGCGGTATACTCATAATCGGGAATCAGTAAATGTTATGATATACTCAAAAGCGATCACTACTGTAAAGCAATATAAACGTACATATCAAACTAGTATTGGTAATAAGCTGGCGAAGGAGAAATTAATACATCAACAGTCAGTCCAACCTTGGCACTGGACGCGTACAAACCCCCTAAACGTTTATAGTTACCTCTGGAATAAATAGATGAAACTTATTGAACAATTACGTCCGGTGTACGTTTTATTTCTCAACCCGTCCTTATTCCGGTCCTACCAGAAAATACACAACAGTAAATATTCACTGATTCAAACTCACAGAGTTATAAGTCAAGACAAAAGCGACTTACTCCCTTTGCTTTTGTGTCAACTATCGAACTTAATCCGAAGAATTTTGTTTCAATCGTTGTTTAGTTCTCAATCGCTTCCACTCGACGCAACCTGGGTCAGTTCCCGTCGAGGCTCAGAATAAATAATTGCAGAGGGCGCCAGTTAATTATCGAAATTAACAAAACCAAATAATGATTAAGCTCAATCGGCTAATAAATAATAATAAACGAATAACAATTAGACTATACTCACAGGGAGGTACGTTTGGGGACCCAGAGAAGGGAGAATCTGAATTTCCAGGGGTATAGAAAGAAGAATTGGACGGAATATACAAGTTTATTGTACCTGCGAATTGTTGTCAAAATCCGACTGTTATATATTTGTCTGGCGTGTAACGACGCCAGTCGTTGACGATTATTCACAGTAAGACTTAACAAAGGTAGAGCAGCAAGAGAATCATTTGTGATTTGAAAGTGGCCGATGTACAAGATTCACGTAATAAAAAATTTACGATAAACGTGTGTAACACGTACAAAGGTTGACCCAAAAGTGGATGTACGATATACGATATACCTTTACAAAATACACGAAGATTGACTCAAGAGTCTACAATTTAACAGTAAATAATCTTATGACTAGCAATGAGGATTTTAACTCCGACGTTGAGTTAAATAAATAGGATTCTATTTTCCTGTTATAAAGTACAAGGAACAATTTCTGTCTAATACGTTGATTTATTTGTTTTCCGATTCGTCCGAAGTAATGAAAATGTCTCTCAAAGAATAAAAAAATGCTGTTCGATATTCGGAAGATCCTCGTTAAAAATACGAAGTTTTCAAGATCATTCGGATCACTTGCCCTCGACTCGTGCCGCAAACGCCACTTGTTCACGCATCGCCTACTTTCCGCCCTTATCGCACATCAAACTGTATTATATTGTTGTCAATATGAATACTTATTTCAAGCGAAATATCCCTGTTACTCTTTCGCTGCCAATTGCGCTCTGTACATCATTTCACTCGAGAGAAATATCCTGCGCATATGGCGCCAGGGCAATACAAGTGTGATCGTTACTACCGTTCGTTCTGTTACGTGCTAATCTCTGGCTGATATCTGACCCGTAGCGCCTGAAAGACGGCTAAAAGTCTTTTTAGCACTCAACATCGGTCAAAGATGATTATCTGCTGGTCAGGATCCTTGTGGATTCTCACAGCATCGCTAATCTCAAATTAGCGGGGCAGGATGATATTCACCTCGTCATTCGTTTCAGGGATTCGTCTTAAGGGATCAAGAACACGTGATTAATTTGGATGTTCGGTCGACCATTTAATTGTAAGAGTCGTACGATTTAATCTAGGAACATTTGTCAGACCTCGATGTCTGTTTCACCTATTCTCAACTATGAATTTCTGCAACTTCTCATATTTTCAAAACAAAGTAGCGTACTATTAGTATTATCGGAGTGTTCAGGACTCGCGTGTGCCAACGTTTACCGCGTTTCGGAACTTCCAGAATGGTAATGTTTTCCGGAATTCTGGTGAAACGTTGTAAATCTTTTCTCTCGGTGGATTATTTGAAGGTGAAGTTTGATGCGTGACGGTTGAAATTTATAATTTGCATTTTATAATTACGCACTTAATATTGATTATATATGTTTGATGAATTCTTGTAGAAAATCTCGAACCATTGATCATTCTAACACAAGTGTTTTTCTGGTCGCCTGAGGAAACATTCAGTTCCGATCGTATCAATAGTTGTGAAAAGTGTTATTTTCGAAAAATTTTCTGCTTTGTGAAAAAATTCGGATTTTTTCATATCTTCTCATAAACATATTTCACAAGTTTGTAGCGTGGTTGTTAGAATGTTTCAGAAAATCGCTCGACGGGAATTTTTCATCCTTGTTGGGATGTTCGAATAAAGCATGAAACCAACGCCCATAATGCTGGAATCACGACGTGAAAATTCGCATAACAGTGGCATGTGCTTACTTAGATTTTTCGTATCACTTTTTCTCCGAGTGCCGGTTTATTGTCACTCACCTTCGATATCAAAATCATCGTCAGCCAAAACGAGACAACCAGATAGTAATGTTACCATCATCAGCAGGGCTCGACGATCCCCCGACATGACGTCCATTCGCGTGCCGTGAAACTTCGGCTCTATTGCGATCCAATGTCAAAAGAGAACCGAGTTGTGCACCCTTGGATACAAAGGAGATTTCTTATTATGGAATGAAAGTAACCTTTCGCCTTTCAACTAAACTAAGCACGTTTTTTCGCGTTGATCGTTTTTCCAAACTTTCTAGTTAGATCACGCTTTCTCTTCAACTGTCGAAGTAGATTTTACTGAGTACAATGAAAGCGCCTTTTAGTGAACGAGGAAAACCATTTTATCAACGCAAGCGGACGGTGATGACGTTCGGCGAATGCTGTTCAACCGCAAAACCGTGAATTTGTCGGCGATGTCAGCACACAGAGCGGAAACATTGTAAAGTGCAGTAAGTTTTGTTGTTGAACGCTCTCTCGCCGTTTGTTCTTTGATGAATCATCAGGTCGAAGCTTGGAGAAATCATTTCGCCTGATTCGAGGGATGATCAGCCGCGCAGCCTTCCTTTGCATTGGCCATCTCACAGTTTGCTGTTCGTCTGTCGTTTCCCGAATTCTCACTCTCGACTCGGTGCAACGAAGTGAATCGTATCGTGTCTCATATTGTACTTGAAATCTCTGTTCAATTGGACCTGGTCAAATCCATTACTGCAGTATTGAACCCTCCAGAAAAAGAAATCGCTGCATTTCAACTGGGAATGACGTCTACACTAATTTTCTTGTCCGCTATTTTCTAATCAGCTCATTCTGATTACCGTTAATGACTACAACCGGGACAACAAACAAGGTATATGTGTATACTACGGTGTATACACAAAATTTCGAATCGGCAAAGATATTCAGTTCGATTTATTTCAATAATTTGTTCCAATGATTCTCAATACAGTTGTTACGGGGTAGATAATTGTGATCATGGCGAACGGCTACCGATGACTGCGCCACCGGCGATATTATTACGGCATATTTCGGGTTCGCAACCCGTCGACCACGCGCTCTTGCGAAGGATAAGAAGAAATGAGAGGAACTTGCATCGAGGAGTCGAATGCTTGAGTCTATAATCGATGTATTGTCAAAGATATGGAAAGCGCAATGAAAAGACTTGATGAAGGAAAAAGGGAAGAGAGGTGGATTTATATGTTAACCGAATGAAAGATTATTTGAGAGTGTGAATATGGGGGAAGGATGCGAAGGACTGGCTACTTGCAGTTCAGGAGTAGAGGGAGCATTCTGCCGATGCGGCATGGAAACTGCGGCAATGAGGTGACGATAAGAAGAGGACGCAGGGTAAAAGGTAGCTGTTAGAGTGTGGGAAAAAAATCCAAGGTCCGGAGGACGAAACACAATAATTATTCCTGAATACATCATAGTTGTCACCAACTAATTAAAGGACAACCTTATTAGGGACAATAAAATATAAATATTTATGTCCACGTTCATGTTAATGTGAAGGAAGAGGTGTTTGGTTAAAGTCAGAAAATAAAAATATTTTTTTTGCGGTACCTATAGATCGAGGTTTGAGTGGAATCGTGTGGAACGTGCGTAAGAGTAACGGACCCGGTATTGTCAGTCAAAAGTCTCTTGGATCAGCCACTGGAGTCGTACGCTACAATCCGGCAGAAACGAACCGAGCCGAGGGTAGCGCGCTGGGTTTCAGCTATTTCAGTCGAGCTCTAGACACGGTGACGACCGGAAGTGCTCGAGACAGTTGAGTAGATTTCGGTTTCCAAGCAACAGCGAAACGAGAAGGGAGTCCGTCAATTTGTAGTTGAATACGCGGATACGCGGATGCATATCAGAGGCGTCTGCTTCTACGCGGCGTGGAAACTCTCCATACCGTGAACCGTTGAGACGGTGACGTGAGAGGTCCTTGGTGACCTGACTCCGGAACAGAGGCGTCATTGACTGTCGTGTCCCGTTAATAATTTTGTATCAAAATTATCTATAAAATTAATTTTTTTTCGATGTAATTCAGCTAAATATATTTCCCTTTTTCGAGTTCGCAACAACGAGTGATGAATTTCAGGGATATCGACACTAAGAGGAAACCTTGAGTCGGATTAATTTTATGAACTTTCAGTCCATGTCAGAAGCGTGAAACAACAGGACATCACCCAGAAAAGTATCGTATCAGTGGTCAACGAAACAGGAACCTCGACATGCGTCGTTCTGCGTTGTTCGCGGCGATAAACGAACAGGCAAACAGGGAAGTGGTCGTGGTTACACGCCAATTCGACGGAATGGAGAAGTAAACATTTGTCAGGATGACTGACAGGTTTTTACGGAAGTGCGCCGCATTTTGAAATATTCTCATACCAAGATACTCTGACTCGTGTTATGGCAATCGTTGCGAATTTAAACCATTTAATGGCTTCCTTTTCAATAACATGTTTTTATCTAGTATCTGAATATCTGATTACAAGTCTTGGCAGATCTGCCGAAGGCTTTGTACAATATGTGGGGCGTAGCGACCAGTTCTGATCAGTATTCATTATCAGTTTTCACATTCAGTTTTGCCCAGCGCTATTCGCGTCTGGAATATGCACAAGTGACCATAAGTTTGCAGGCGTGTGTGGCTAAGGTTCTGACGTGGATTAGTGCTGTATTTAGTAGAAACAAACGAGAGTCGCTTTTCAAGTCGATAATATTTCTAATCATGGCCAATCGTATCATAGATATAGGTACTAGACTGTGCCAAAGTTCCGATACCACACAGATACCTTATCTGCATGTTTTTGAATAGGTATTGCAAATCATCGCTATTTTCATAAATCACGAACGTAATGAATTATAAGGAAGTTATTCGCTAAGTTGCACAACAGTGGGCGGAGCTCATTGGCCCTCATTTCGAACTCTTTCCTTCTCCGTTTTCAGAGAAAAAGGAAATTCATTATAATCATCCCGAAAATGGAAAGCTGAGATTTTACTAGGATTCAACGTTTCGAGATCTAGGGAATCATCTCCGACCATTTTCAGATGGACAATTGTGTGTGCGTGTGAACAATTTATTTCTCCGACGATATCTCGTTCTCGAGTTACCGGATCTCAAAGATTTTGGTCTCAATCGACGCGGCTTTTCCAAGCTTAGAACTGATTACATTTTAGCTTCGATTGGCTCAGACATGTGAAAATGACAAAATTTCCAAAAATAAAATAAATCAACCGATATTTTGATAGTGTTTTCGAATGAATGAAGATTGATAGCGCACGTTTTTGGGTTCGCTGATAGCGATTCTGAAGAGAGAATTGTATAATTTACATTTGGCGTATTTAATATATTGCAAACAACCTGAAATCATTTGGATTATGATGAAAATTCATACTCAAAAGTTTGTTTGATCGCTGATCACGAATCGGAAGTTAGATTTTCGAAACTCAAAACGTGAATCCAATATGGTGAAAACAATATGAAAATATTTATATTCAGGTAGAAATTAGTGAGCGAAGGTTTCTTGGATCACCGATAACAAATCCGAAGTAAAACTTCCAAGATTTTTTACGATGGATTCGATATAGTAGTTCAAAATTGGAAAAATCGTCATCACGGATCTGACTTTGGTAGTTCCAAATCCG
Source organism: Neodiprion lecontei (assembly GCF_021901455.1). Taxonomy (NCBI): domain Eukaryota; kingdom Metazoa; phylum Arthropoda; class Insecta; order Hymenoptera; family Diprionidae; genus Neodiprion; species Neodiprion lecontei. The sequence continues at coordinate 8,910,513 of NC_060264.1, read as the reverse complement.
AATTGGATATTAACATATCTTTTTTCTGAACTTGGACCCTGCAATATGTAAACGGAAAGATCGAGGGTTCGCTCAAGTTCAGCCTCAAGCCGCTTGTTGTCACACATATCCGATCACACAGCGTTAAACGACAGAAAATTTTTTACATATTTTTGTTCGACATACTGATTAATTTGTTGATGGTTACCATCCATTTTTGACCATAACATCATAATCGAAGTCTGAATTTCCATTCACCGGTTCATGTCAGGTAGTATGAATTATTTTGATACAGACTAGTCGTCTCGTTATCGCTAATTCGTAAACAATTTTTTTAGAAAAAAATACCACCATTTTTCTAATATTATCGCCAAGCGTAGGTAAAAATCTTAAAAGCTCGCTTCTTCGTCTGCGTCATTCGAACTCGTATCTTATTTCAATTTTGTAACCATTGCAGGTGGAACACGAAACGACATTCCGATAGCAATTCGCATAGGCGATGGAACGGATTTCAATTTGAAGCCGACATCTCCGCAGGACTTGACGTATTGAGTTGGCACATAAAAATCTAAAAATAATAATGTTGCATGCGAAGAGATTGGGCGAAAATTCTGGAATATTCCACTAGTAGCCATGCGATGACGTTTGTAGATCATCACTCTGCGTTTGTGCGCACGCGTGAGCCGAGCGGTCGGTATGAAGACTGCCCACTTCGGTAAGTCGGTGCACGATGGTAAGTAGAGTAATCGTGGTATCGATTTTGTTTAAGTAGATCCTCCGTGCCTCCAGTCTCCAATTTCCCCCACCGTCGCGCTTGGCGTAACCTATGGTCGCAACTCCTCGCGACTCCTCGCGCCAAGCGTATGATAATTTTTTCGTCACAAACGTCGCACTCTTATCCGCCCCCTTCTGACAAACTTGCGCGATTCACGATCCCGTCGATACCCAGCCCGTTGTTGTATAAATGTAACCCCGACAAGCAAAAATTCACTCCAAAATTAGTTATCGTCATGAACAAATTGGATAGTATTGAATTTAACGCCAGCGGCCTAGCCGCCAAAATGAATTGGAATGGCGTCCAGCACCCTTCTCCTGCCACCCTAACGACTCATTTCGACGAACAATGGGTTCATGTCAGATGCGGTCGTCCTAGAGGGGTCGTGTGGCGTGCTATCGTCAATGGATATCTACGCTTCAATTACTTTCTATCGCAGTAAGTTGATGATCTTAAAACGTCCAATATCAAAAATATAACTCCTTCTATCACAGTCATTTCTTTCATACCCAATCTCGATAATTATCGACACCTGTGGTCATTCCACAGCGTATAAGATTGTGCAAGTAAGTGTATATTTTGAACCAAGGGTTGATGGCAATGAATACTTCAATTACCTAAAATTAACTCTCGGAGATTTCTACGTTCTAGGAGAAAATCTGAAGAGCTGATCAGCAGATTTCCGAGATAAAAATACCTCGAAATACGTGATTCAAATGTATAACTGAATCACGGCACGGTAAATCGGAAACATCTCGCAATCATCGTTTCACAATTTGAAACTGCGCGCATTCTTGAAAGTTGCCCATCGTCTTCGTATTTTTCAATCACATGATGAGCGATCTGAATTGCGTACTATCCTTGTTTTGTTGTAAGTATATAGTATACATAAAAAACAAGAATGCAAAGTAGTAGAGATTTATTTTTCTTCACTGACGATGATACCCTAGGTAAAAGGACCCCTCCGATTTTTAATCCTTTCTGCTAATAAACGGTTCAGACGGGAGAAAACTGCCGTCAAAAATGGGCACCCAACAAGGTGATTTCTTGATGCGTTTGATGGGTTTGAATAAAACCGAAGCTGAAATGTTTTATTACGATAATAGATTTTATTACAACGTTTAGAAACACTTCGAACAAGAAACATTCTAATTAGTTACTGACCCACAATTCACCTGCCGAAGTCATTTGAGGTTACCGGCTAACGGTATGTCGGCATCTGTCTCATCGATCATCAACGATCTCGTTTAGGATACCTTGAAGTACCATTAGTTGGTGCGAATGATAGAAATGATCAGCTACTTCTAGCCTATAGAAGTCGAGAATTAATCACTATCACAATTCCACAACTCCTTTCAACTTGCGCCCGACACCCGTCCGACGGACGATTTTTGGGATCTACCGAACATTCATTCGTTGCTTAATTGATCGTCATAAGCCTGTATGTTTTTTGAAGAAGAAAGTATTTTTTCAGATCGTACATTTTACTTCCACTTCCTAGAACAAACTAGATTTTTGTAGATTTTTCCATTAGACAAAACATCGAAAATCATTAAGGCCGAGAATTCGGTTCAGCCCGTCAGGAATCTTATATCTGTTATCAGCAACACTGACCTACTCCGATTGTAGTGTACAGCGACGGTTTCTGAGATCTTGACCATGTTGTGACGTCGACTACTACATACGCATAAGGCAACCTTATGCATACCCTTAGACAGTGTACTACAAGTTGAACATATAATTTTGAACAACTGGTGAATTTGAAAAATTAACGACGGAGCCAGGAATCGAACCTGGTATCCAGCGATGCTTTACCGGAGCTTTACTCCACTAGACCACCTAGCCGCCCTGACTCTGTTGTCGTTAATTCCTCTCATCACCAGTGAGTTCAAATTTGTTTTCTTGTGCTGTGATAGTATGTGTGAATATGTAAAGTGTTATTCCTCTTCGAGTACAACTGTAAGAATGTCTGTAAGTGTGTTTACATTTTGGAATCTTACGCTTCTGATGCGAAGCCCGTAAGACAGTCAATGACCGTCTAATATTGAAATGCGGATATGCATTATCAATATTAATATTAATCACGAGGCATTTTTCATTGTGGAACATATAATTTTGAAAAATGCCTCGTGATTATTATTAATATTGATAATGCATATCCGCATTTCAATATTAGACGGTCATTGACTGTCTTACGGGCTTCGCATCAGAAGCGTAAGATTCCAAAATGTAAACACACTTACAGACATTCTTACAGTTGTGCTCGAAGAGGAAGAACACTTTATATATTCACAGTGTACTACAAGGTTGTAAATGTCACTGGAGTTAATTTACGAACTCCTTATTCTACACGCCTTCACAGCGTTGATCAATAAAGTGACTAGTACCGAATCGCGATTGTATAATATCACACGGAAATCACGGCTGATCGTGAGTCGGCGTTGTAATACTTGCACGCACCTATTTCGTACAATCTACACTTGCCGGACGCCATAAGTTACAAAGTTAAGAACCCCTTTGCAGCATATCGGTGCCTGAAGACCCGCGAGCGTAAGTGACGAGGAGATAACTAAATAATAAGACGTAATTGAACTGTGTGAAATTCTGATTAATGAGAGAGGGAAGTGTAATTAGGTCCGGATCATACGGCCAAATTGCACGTGGGTAGACGAAACGCGTTTGCAAATTTGTACAACGATCGAGTTGCGCAAGGTCGTGCCTGAGTAAACTTATCACTAGTTTATTCGCATTAATCACTGTCCAACTATTCGGTCATTTGAAAACCTGAAAAACATTCTTGCCTTATTGTGGCTTATTCCTTAGTCACTTATCGAGACATGTTGATAAATTGAAATCCTACATATTTGTACTTCTTGTCGTCTTAGTCTACTCGATCAGCAACAAAACGTTGATCATGTGAATGTATCGCGTCGTCGATACCGGGAGTATCTAGTTCGAATTCTTACTTTACTCGTTATCAAGCACCGCACTGTACACACCAGTCTGTTTAATCAATTATAAGGCCGCACAACTCGCGTGAACTCTAAACCGTGTCAGCTTGGTCAGTACGAAGTGATTTCTTCTTGGAGTAAATTGTTCCCAACAAATCATATCTCTCGCGCAGTTTATACGACGGGGCAACCTGCACGTCTGTGAAGTTAGTACCAACCTTCGTAAATCAAGAATAACACGTTAGAGAATAATTTTACGAAATACAATCACCACTATCTTTCATCCGAAAGAGAGTTCACCAAAACCGGAATGTTTCGTCTGGAGTTCGGAGGAATTCTGCAGTGACGCGGCAGGTGCAGTGCGCCGGTTCGAAGGTGGGTGGAAAAATGGAATAAGAAGATGCGTTTCGCTGATTTGAGCTACGAAACGAGGCTGCGAAATTTACAGAATTATCTCTTTTGCGTGGGCTGCATCTCCGATCAAGTCTGCAGCAAGAGACACCGTGTTGCACTTTTTCGAAGAACTCTGGAGCATTTCGTTGTGCTGATCAAGAGACTAGACGGATTTTTGGCGTTGCTACGTCTGGAAATAAAACAATCGATCAGTGCGGAAATGATCAGAATTCAGTGTTGCCAGTTTAGTGATCGCTGTTAATGAAATTCGGTTGGGAAAGCAATTCGGCGTCGAAGTTCAATCGACGGTGTGACACGAAGCGAGGATTACGTTAATTGCGCGGCGATCCATTTCTGGTTTCAAATTGTTCTTACCTTGACAACTATGGCAGATGGAACGAGAAAAATTTTGCGAGATGCGGTGAACTCGAAAAGAGCTCATCCTTCGCGTGGTCGAAACGGCAGGTGTTCCAGAAGAGGATCAACACCAGTTGCGAGAAAGGTAAGTGGTGAATAATCGGTACCCATAATGGTTGTTATATGATTTATAAATCATTCTGATAATCGTCGAGGAGAGGAAAATTAACGACGGAATCAAGGTATTCGGTGCCAGTTTATTTAAAGTCAGATCAGCCATGAATTCGTTACGTATGCGTATAAAACTGATTCATTTGAATCATTGAATCATCAACTGATTTGACGCAATGTTTGATGTAACCAATCAAATAGCCAGAAAGAGTTTGTTTCCAAACAACTTTCAATTTCTTAATTAGCTATTATACACGTTTTTATCGACCTACCGTCAAAGTCAATTATAGTCAATTTCATTGAAACAATTTTAACGACCAGCCAAAAACACTCTGTAAGATTGATCAAAAATGTGAATTACTTAGTTGGACAGTTATCTGTAACCAGACGACATGAGTAATTAAGAATTTGATTCTCAATTCAAGTAATATCAGTGAGGTACGAAAGGTTGCGTCTTTCGAATGATTTGAATATGTATTACGCGATACAATTTACGTTAAAGTGGAATTACGTGATAAACGTTATCGACGTTTTTTTCACAAAGCTTACAGCAGCGTTACTATCTTGACCTCCGATAATTCCAGTTCAATTGCAATTCCTTTAACCGAATTCCGTCACCAAATAATTTTACTGTCAACTGAACTGATTCATTGGTTTTTATTTGAATATTTCGACTGGCAGTGAGTCGCAGAAGGAACTTCAAAGACCACTAAATCATCTATTCAAGCACTTGAATACGAACTCTGTTCAATCAAATTTCTTGAATTTTTGGAATCAGTGAAATCGTAATCGCTTATCGGATTTACACTAACAGAAACGAAATATTCTCAAAAAACAGTCAAAATATTGTCAATCATGAACCACCCAATGATTATGCATCAAAAACGTACGTAAAATTTACTTAATAATCATACTCTTCAATTCTGCGTAAGAATTTTTGGCAAATCGTAAAGCGCATAATGAAAGTCAACCGATGAGTTCATTCTGTCCGAAGAAATTTCGGTCGGGAATGATGATGTAACTCGTACGGAAACGTCTGAATGAATTGGTACAGTAAATTTGTTTCTACCACTCAATTTTTTTGTGACGCGCATATTATCGTAATGATTCATACGTGTCTATACTTACCAACCGTGATCTTCAACCGTGTATTTTATCTGTGGCCATCGTTTCCTACTTCAGGTGAGTAACATACCAGCTATTCGTGATAGACTCACTTTTGAACTACGGCCAGATTCGCTGATCTCACGATCAAGCGAACGCAACCCGCCGAAGCTTTTTATACACACCCTCGACTACGATAGACAGCCACGAGCGTGTCGATAATCATTTGTCATCAATCACTGCCAATTTTTATGGGTACTAATTTTTTTTTTTTTTTCACGGTTACTTGAACTTTCTGATAGGTTTCGTACACTTGCCATGCGTTATAAAGCACTTGAACAATTTTAGCACCGTTGTTTTAGGTTGGACGATTTGTTGGGACATGATTCCGATATGCATGAAATTCAAAGACACGATACGCAGGATGATGTAAGTTATTTTGAACAATCACCTCGATTTGGGGGAAAAACAGGAAAAACCGTTTCGACGCATAATGAGATCTTTGTGTAATTATCGTCAGGATGAAAAAATTTCTGTATATAACCCGTGACTTCTATCCCTGAACCGAATACCGTCACGTGGTCATACAGGCATATATCACGTGTTGTTAAATTTGCACAGAATCATAAGTAAATCGCGTTCAGAGCCTCGACTCATTGGCAGAAGTTAATTTTCCGTGATTATTTTTCTTCAAAAATTTACTGCCATGCGAAATGCTGCTGAGTGATGATAACTGAAACAGAAATTTCGTCTTACCCCATTCGTCGAATGAAAAAAGTGCTAGTCTGCAATTTTTCAAAAGTGGATTCAATAAACTTCATACCTAGAGCAGTATTTTGATGTTTACAACACGTCTTCCGTGCGTAAGTGAAAGACGAAACGAAACGTGGCTTCCAAACAAAACGCGTCTCAACGAACCTACACTTCTAAATACCGGATTGCTAATTGTCATAATCACGGAATGTTCACGAATAGTAGGCAGCATTTGCGTGAATTTCAAGATCCCATTCATCCGTGGCAGAGATAAATTTGCGAAGTATAAATGGAAATTATCAATGAAGGGTAACGGTAGCGTATTCTTCGAAATAACGAGGTATCAATCGAGGCAAATGCAATGTTTAGGTATAAATCACCGAGAATTATTTGAAATCGCGTGATATCGTGGATATCGTTGCAATTTCAAGTCTTTCAGCAAACGTACGAATTTCTCAAATTCATCAACATTTCATGGACGCGTCAGCGATCGTACGTGTTCGTCGAAATCTAGTTTAAGAAGTGGATTCCAAGCTTTCGAAGTGAAATGCAGTTATTTGTCCTGATTTCGTTGAACACCGATGCCAATGAAAATCTCTTCAAATCGCCGGAAATCACCATAAATCAGGAAGGACATCGCGATGCGGTAAAAATCTCGGCAAGCCGCTCGAAATCAATAACAATGAATCGGAATCGTAGATTCAATTTCCAATCGAATGGCCCCAGGGCCACGTGACAAGTCCCCCCTCCTCTTTGGGCCCAACGTGAGGCCCGCAAAGATGCGCGCGCCACATTATTGCGGGAAAAACGCGAAGCGATTGCGGAACTCGTTGCGTGTCGATGTGGATGTAACCATCTTTCGATTCCTCCGTGCGCACGTGATGCGATAATCGTTGACGTTGCTCGGTCGATGGCTGAGCCATAATAACTGTCGAAAGTGACGCAATGGCGAGGAATAAGTTTTATTACCGAGTCGCAATAATTCCGGCGAGTCCCGCTGTCCATAAATCGTCGAAAAGTGATCGAAGATTGTCGAAATCGGCGATTTACTTTTTTCAATTGTTCGCTACAGTTCGAATTTTAGATCTACTGTTAGAATCGCTTTTTAATTCACATTACATCCGGCTACGATTGATTGTACAGACGAAGAGCTATGTTTAGTACGTAAGATGCATGAGTTCGATATTTTTGCAGCGGAGTGGTTTGTCGGGTATTCGTTTTGCTATTTCATCCAACTCGAATCTGTAAATTTGTTTTGATATTTTACTTCGTTCAAATGCCTGATCGATTTGTTTGACTGTTATGGTGGAAGTTTACAATATCGTGATGGTCGAAATATATTCGTCAATCTGCTTGTTTTTGCATCAAACTGTGCGCCGAACATACTGTTGAATGATTTATTGAATTAAACGCTCACCGAGATTTTCACATTTTTGTACGTAGAAAACTTTGTCGACAGTGAGTTTCACGTACTACGTTTCCTCCTAAATGTCGACGATATAACATCAACTATACGAAATACGAATCACGAATAAACTAAACAGTGAGTTCACCGTAATTTATGCAATAGTTTCCTGCAAGGTCGTGTTGTTACAGTTATTGTAAAAGTTGAAACAAGAATGAATAGTGAAAAATGAAAAATTTCCGAACCGTGCGACTATATCAACGAAAGCCTTTTCAATTTTTCATCGTAGATCTGAAAAAAAAATCGAAACAGAAACGTCATTAAATTTTTCCCCGACTCTCGACAGAATTTAACCAGCAATCAATCACTCACATTTCAAATAATTGCGTGCAGAAATTGACACTTTAACGATGAAATCCGCAGTCCTCAACGTGAGCGTAAAACATGACATTCACAATCTTATTTTGCAATCGATTTTTAGGTTTCTTCGTACAAGTTCCGGTCTTAATTTTTTTCCCCGTTCTTCCACGCACTGCTATTCATCACGATGAGGGAAAATGAAATTAATCTTTCACAAAGTTGCTAAAATATCGCAGCACCGTTGTTCGCGAAGAACTTGTAAAAGTGTTGAAACCGTAGAGTCGAAAATCGTTATTCACGGGTCGCAATTTGCTGAAAGCTTAAACGGCTGTGGCTTAGAAGCTAGGCTAGCCTCTCTCACGTCGCTAATCTCGTCGAGCTTTCGCGTTACTGTCGGTCGCGTCTCTTCGACATCCTAACGCCTCGACTCTTCTGGCTTCATTTCGCGTCCGCGTTTCTTACCGGGGAGAACCGGCGACTCTCGCTCTCTAATATTCACTCTTCGCAAATTCGCACTCGCCGTTCGCTTTTCTCGCCTCGTCGACGTCTCCCCTTCCAAGAGGTTGGTGAACCAAAAAATCGGTAACTTTACTATAAATTTTATTACGAGATACACGTACGTCGACTATGTGTCAGATTGTCATGTCCCTAAGCCGCATAGATTTTTTTTCTCGACACCAAAATAGAAAATACTGAATTCACAATCAAAATCTTCGCTACATCGATGCTTGGTTTCAAAGCAGTTACAAATTTTCATCAATATTTCAATGTTTTGATTATAATCGAATATCGATGCAACGTTGTGAATTTAAATATATCACCATGCCGGCATTGTGAAACAAATTCCAGTATTTTCAATTTTTGCATTATTGATGGAATCGTCGTCGTAGCTGCCATACCAATAATTTGATCCACGTTCGATACAAGACTCTAATATCGTAACTCGATTGCGGAAGAAAATAGTAATTTTCATTTTACCAACCTCCTGCGATAAAGTAATAACAAGAAAAGAAATAAAAATATCCAAATTAGTATTCGTCGTGATCTTCACCACGGACTTACAAGATTCCAGTCAAATTATCGCCGACGTTATCAATCATAAGTGATCGTCGTTAGTGACTATATACACAATATTCGCAAGTGTCAGGTTAAAGGTTGCCGAATGAAAAGGAGACCGAAAACTTCGTTGGAGAATTATGACTTTTCATAATTGAGGTAAAAATAAAAATGAAAAATAGTAAAAAAAAGAAGCTGCCGAGATTCGTTTCGTCGTGTCGTTGATTGTTAAAGTTTGGCGATATATTTCCCCCCCTCCTCGCACGTTGCGTTCGCTCGTTTCCCCTCCGTGCGTCTTGTGTCGTATTCGGCCGGCGGTCAAGTTCGTTTGAGAATCCCGCGTAATGATATCACCGACACGAGCGAAAATATTCGGCCGTTGCCGCCTCGCCCTGACCGCCGACTATCCTCGACGATGACCACTTTATCCAATTTTTGCTATTCATAGCGTTATTCTCGAACGCCGTAAGAAATGTCTGGACGTGTATGCGTCGCGCACACGACAACGGCTTAGGTGACTGCGAACCGTTGCGATTTTCGTCTGCGTTTTTATATCCTGCGGTTCAAAGACCAAGGTTCGAATGAGGTTCCCTTGTTCTTGGCGCGAGACGATTATTCGCGCGAAAAAAGTGCCGGGAGATGAGAAAAGGGAATTTCACGACAAGATCGTATGATTGTGCGGTGAGTGGAAGTGAACGAAGGAGAGAAGTAACGAAGACCGGGAGAATATCGAAGCCGCGACGATTATTCTGGAATTCGGTCAACAAGTAAGCTACTCGCTATCCGGACCCGCGAAATCTTTTACACGAGGAATTTTCATCATGACCATTGCGTCCGTGAAAGCTTACGCCGTAATATTTTATACCAACGTATTACGTCCGTGTATAATACGCTTGAATATTGAATATCTGTGAATTTTCATTGTAGGAATGAAAAAGAAAATTAAAAACCAACGAAAGCTAAACTCGATATTTTAAATCAATGAATACAAGTGAGTGTGCATATGAGAATTGATAAAAGTGGTTTTAAAATCGGTCAGAGTTGTGCATGATGAAAGGAAATTATTTGAATAGAAAAAAAATGTAGAAAAATATAACGGTTCCTTGATCCATTAACGTGAAACTCTTCGTTCTCTCTTCGTCGATATGAAATTGCACTGGATGGCCTGAGAGGAGCAGGAAATTATGGGTAACGCGCATTGCTGTGTGAATCAGAAAAAGGTGAGTATTCTTCAATCGCTGTTGTACACACGGAGTTAGATCAACTTAGAATTTCTCTATATTTCCTACAGACATATTTCATGCGCTCTGCCGTAAATATTGTTCAAGTTTAGAATCTGGAATTGAATAACGATACGATCGATTGATGTGTAATCAATTACAGTTACCATACGTCATCATCATATCCGTAATCGGCTGTAATTTAATTAAATTCAATTGAATCCAGATCAAAATTACGAAATCTAATTGAATATATTTCTCTTTCCTGTAACGCACTCGATTATGTCTATAACGTATAATACCTCAATTTTTTAAATTTTGTTTCGTTTTTCTTGTTTTTTTTTTTTTTTTATTCTATTCGTTATTACAAATACAATATGCGAAAGAGTTGCTATGATAAACATTATTTCATCAAACGTTTTCGCAGACTTTAACACGGTGAAGTTGAACGTTTTGCTGTATTACCCAAGATAATTGTAAAGCACTTTTCACTAATATATTAAAAGTGTTGGCAAAGCGTACGCGTCGCATCGGTCATTGGCACTAATCACAAGAGTTCTCTCAATGCTTCACGCGAAAGTGAGTGTCTGCCAACACGTTATCACACCTCTGCCTCGTTCAGTGCTGCGTAATATCGGGTGGGGGTAAAAAAATAGAAACGGCGACGCATTGCACAAGCGGCATTTCTCACAGAAATTTACAATGCAGATCACCAAAGTATACAATCGTCAGAATGGACAGAAATATAGGAATTCAAAATGTATTATAGATATAGAAGTTCTGGAATTTTCACCTTTTTGGATTCAGAAAAGATTAGATTTTCGCGTGTTGGAAAATTAAAATTCCCGAAGCTTTTGTAATGATTTTGTGTCGACTTTACCACGTCTCAATCTTCACCGAATTATCGATTATACGGTCTTTATAACCAACAAGATCTCTCGGGTTCGACTTGCAAATACTGTTCCATATTTTTTGCCAAATCGTCACTTCTCGACGGACTTCCTATTTCATCTGTACGCTTATTGTCACGAAATCTGCCGTCACGAAATTCGACGTAGTGATGCGAACCAGCACGTGGCACATAATCGTCGTAAAAATATTTGGACGGTCAATTAGCCGTAAACGAGAATTTCCGAGGGACTCTTCTCCTCGTTCCAGAGACGTTCAAAGATTTGGTCCGGAGGTTCGAAGGCTCCTGAAATCTGTATTCACAGGCTTGTATACGTGTACGACATACCCATGCATACATACGAATTCGAAGGCCTAAAATCGAGGCCGAGACAGGAATCTTCTTTGTTTCCTAGATCTTTGTGGAATTTCGACGACAGGTCTCGAACCCCGGAACAAAGAAGACATCTGGGGACTTGACGGATTTCCAATTGTAAGATAGAAAAAAATTCAAACTTCGAGAGAATTGAACCGTCGTGAAGAAAAACTAGAAGGAAACTGATGAAAGTAGATGATCTAGAAGTGTGACGTCGTAACTGTAGACAATTGGAATACTTTGAACGACAATCGGAATCTTTCGTTCATCTCAAATCGGTCGAAGTTTGCTGAAGAAAAATTTCAATACAATTGCTGTGCGTGGTTTTTCCCTCACAGAATTCATCGTTTGCAGAAACGTGTGGCGGAATAATCTGTTGGTTCTTGAAAATATCGTGAAAACGGTAACGATTGTTGATATTTTGAAAAAGTCTTTGCGTGAATGGAAAAGACAAAAATAAAAACAAATCGTTGGAGCAACTATCTTTGATTGGAAAATTTACGATCAAGGATAAAGTGTAGCATGCAATCTGAATCCAATATCGTATTCATTTTCATGTCGAACCTTGTCCGGGATAAAATCCTGCAGTATTGTATGAAACAGACGTGATATCTAAGCAAAAGATTTCACAAGAGAAAAAAAAACCGCGTTGATACGTTACTCGTAAATCGCAAATGCGAGACTAGTAGTACAAACATATTATAATACAAAAACCTGTTTTGTAATCAGCGCCTGGCAGCTGCGCGGATATTAACAAATGAATATTCAATAGATGCATAAATGTTTCGTACTCGCGGCAGAAGTTTGAAAGTACTTCATAAGATCGATTGGCTTTCAGCCAAGAAAGCGAGCCCGCTGATCTAGTCGGCATTTATAAGATGGCAGCACTGTGTCTAGCCGCTCCATCTTCTTTCTGGACTGTTTTACCGACCGAAAAATTTGCGATTCATAACGCAACGGCAAAATTCACCCGGATTGAATAAATTTTATTGAGAAGGAACCGTATTTTTAGTTCTCGTTTTTATTTCTATCCGTCATTTTGTGGTGGAATGAAATGTTTCTAAGGCTGGAAAATGTACGTCCGGTGTTTTGAATTCTGTATCAAGAATGGATTTAAGAAGATTGGCTACGTGTTCGAAATTTATACCGTCCTATCTAAATTTGATTGTAATCATCAAGGATTTTATTCCTCAATGTGACTCCTCTTTACATTTAGGTTGACAGACTGTGTGAAGCTGACAGCTTATTTTGGAACGATCAAATTATTTTTAGATACGGTGGATTCTCTGTAAAATATTTCCAAAACTTTTTCATCTACAATATTTCATACAGTAAGAAAATTCTTTCCAGTGAAATTCAACCGGGATTTACCTGAGGTATATATTTTTGTTGATATCATAAATTATCAGCGTGAGAAGAATTGAGTTTTCAGAAATTTTTCAATTCTCAATTTCCACGAATACTACATAATTTGCGTACTGAGAACGGCTGATACAAGGCATGAGACACGTGACTTTCATTGCAATATCCTTTATTGGAAATGACGATTCGGAGGTTTTTCCTTTTCAGAAGTTGAATTTCACTGTTCAAAAATTTCGATGGAATTTGTCAGACCATGTCTGGTTATTTAGATGACATCCCATCGGAAATTTTCACGTTCCATCGAACGTTATCATCGGGGCTGTTTCATTGTTTTTCATCGCAAGTAACACCAATTCGTCGCTCACTCCGGCCTTTTCAAATATGGACCGCACACATGGCGATGTATCACGTAATGTATCCAATGTATTTCTTTACAGCGTATTTTTAATGATTAAATTTGCATTCGGTAATTATGTAATTAATATACGAGAAGCGAACTTGTGGCTAAAAATGTAACGAGTTATAGAAGTTAAAACGGACTGCAGATATTGACGGGAAATTCCGCGTCTCGGGTTCATTGCAGAATTATTTTCTCATTATTCTACTTCGAGGGCGTCAGATTCTTCTGCGCTTATCGCAGTCTCTCTCTCGCGTTTCCAGATATCAGCGTAAATCTTGGTGTACGGATTGCCCAACTCCAGGTAAAACTGAAATGTGTTTTCATGTCAACGTCGCGGCGAAATATCATGCAACGTAAAAACAAAATCATTCTGTAATGCACATATTACTGTTTTATATGTACATGTTAAGATGTTTCACATTTCAAAAATTTCCAATTTTACTACAGCCGCATAGAAATGATGCTTGCTTTTGATCAGAAAAGAAGCTTTAAATGAGTACAGTAGCACAAGTTTTGATTAAGGTGTGTGAAAATGATTTTTCAGAGTAAGTGAAAAGCAGATATTAGCAAACCTTTTATAGCCCGAAACCAACCCAATTATAGCCCGAAAATATTATCTGAAGCGCATAACTGAGAAATGGTGATATACAAGGGTCGCAAAAAATGCGGTTAGATATTTCTTCCTAAAATTCGAAATAGATAATACGTGTCAAAGATTTGCTAATATATATTTTTCATTTTTTAAAAATAATTGTATTTGCACACCCTAAAACGGGAACCATAGTACTCGGCCTCTTTGCGGCTTCTCTTTAGACCAGCAGCATGCATTTTTTGCATACGTCCGTAGGTAACTCAAATATTGTTTGAACGCGAAACATCCTAATATATACATATATATGTATATTGATCTCTACAATGTATGCGGGTGATGGATGATATACTTGCAAATTTCACGAGCGACTGAAGTTGAATCAGTGATTTCATGGACCGCGTCTAAGTCACGTTTGAATACCTAAGAATGATGAATCTTTTGCAAAACATTGAGCATACCGTTTTCACGTGCTCCTCAATCAGCTCGGCTATGTTGATCGTCAGCTTTTCGAACGACGGTCGTTCCGACGGCTCCGCTTTCCAGCAACGAAGCATCATTTGGTAACTAGAATGGAGGTGAGAAAAGGTGGTTCAGAACATCTCTACGTGTCGAAGAGTTCGTTCGTTGATGATTCGGGTGAAATCGACGCTTGCCACTCACATGCTTCTCGGCGCGTACGGCGGTTTCTCCATACGATAACCTTCGGCTAGTTTTCGGCACATATCCTCAGGTCTTATCAGGGGATAAGGAGTTCTCGCCAAAGAAAACAGTTCCCACAAAACGACCCCGAAAGACCAGACGTCCGATTTGGTAGAAAACACTCGATCCCTGAGCGACTCGATGGCCATCCACTTGACGGGGAGAGGACCATTCTCCGTGCTCTTCCGATTCTCTTCTTCCCGAAGAGACTTTGACAAACCAAAGTCACAGATCTTTACCACGTTGTCATCGGTGAGAAGTATATTTCTCGTTGCTAAGTCACCGTGTACGATCTGAAACACGATTAAGTTTTAATTCCATTCTACGCACTGACTAATATCAGTTATTTTGTGTCCGAAGAAGACTAGTGAAAAAGACCACGAGTAAACTGTGTCAGTATTGGAAATTACTGACGCAAGAAGAATAAACTTGTGAGTATTTTTCCACCTTTTTCGCGCCAAGATACTGCATGCCACACGAAACCTGCCAAGCCCAACACACCAAGTCGTGCGTGCACGTCGGCCTTGAGTTGGAATCCGTCCGATCACCTGGATACTTCAACGGCGCGTTGAGTTCCGTTAAACTGACACTCGGGGAACAGTCGTCCACTCTTGCATCCGTAGTCTTGGAAGTAACGTTATTCGAGCAGTTAACTATTGTCGAATTGCCATCGGAACGGCTGTCCGTGTTTGTACTGCAAGCATAACATAATAAAAATAATGGACAGCTGAGATCGAGAATTAATACACTTGTTCTCGCAAATTCTATTCACATGAGCGTAGTAGTTCTGATGGTGATGGCCAATTCTTAGAGATCAACGGCAAATTGATTGCAGCGTGCTAACTTGATGAGCTTATGACAATTTACGATATTTTTCGTGACATCAATCGATCACAAGTCATTGAAACTCTAGTTTTGACTATCATCCGACGATTCATTCCAATACCACCATAATAACATGGCATAAGAAAGTACACAGAGATGTGACAAAGATGGGCAGAAGGTAACCAAAATTCATGTCAGTATTGGAGGCCAGGGCGACTTACCCAACGTCATCGACATTGATACCGTCTTCACGGGAGGCAGAAACGCATATTTTTTCTCCGGAATCGTTCAATTGATCGATGAAGTTGACTCTGCGTCGTACCAAGTAGTCGTGTAAATTCCCGTACCGGCAGTATTCGACGATGACCAAGAGTTCGCCTATCGACATCCAACGGAATGCGTGAGTGTCAGTATCCATAACGCCGTATGGTGTGAGAACGAACTTAATTCAATTTACGCGAATCGACTCACCCAAATCAATATTTTTTGTGCACGCGCCGAGAAGGTTGACAATGTTCAGATGTTGACCCAAGTAAACGAGAATCCTGAGTTCGCGAAGAAGGGCCTTCATGCAGTTCAGGTTGGCCGTCGGTCGGACCGTCTTGACCGCAACTGTCGTGACTGTTTCGCGTGCGCAGATCGTCTTTGCCTGTGCCTTCCTCACTACGCCGAATGCACCGCTTCCTAATACTTCTTCTGAAAGGTAAATAACATGCATGTCGGATCACCGATTATGTATACTCGGAAAAACTTCAACGGAGCATGTTGGGTATTGCAGAAATAGTCTGGATCGGATATGCATGGCCAAATGACCTAAAACTTTTTTGCAGAAAAATCCAGTCAATGAATTGAAGTCAGGAAAAAAGTGTCCACTGATTCAATACTGATGTTCATCTGGCTATTGTGTTCGCTGTAAAGATCTCTCGGAGATCTCCTCAGATCACATGGATAGAATTTTACGAATTATAGTGATTTCCAGATGTGATGAAAACAGATTTCTCTATCTACGATGTAACAGCTGATGTTCCTCTACAATTAGGTTGACACGTTTTAATTATAATATAATATCAAACATTTTTTGTTTGTTTGAAAAACTTACGGGGATCTAGTCAGGTAGCAATATTAGCATATGAACGTGTGAATCGGATCAAAGACAGACTTTATTAGTTTTGAACACTGTAATCAAAAATCTCTCCTTAAATTTCCTGTGTTTCAGTATCGGATGTTCGAATTTGCTCAGATTTGTTTCTATTATATACCAGAAAGTTTGTGTTCACTATTGCTGGCGCAAACAACATTGCCAGAGGTTCTCAAATCAGTATTTTTCTAGAATTTCCCCAACTTTTGAATAAAACAGTGGAGCCCATTCCTACTTAATTCTCGGAGGTCATACTCGATTTTTCGAGACGTTAAACTTCCCACGCCTGGGTTCGGGGCACCCCACCTAAATTTTGATTTTCACTTCAAGTCAGTCAAATGTCGGATTTTGATTAGTTTTATTCCCTTTCGGTGGTAAACTGATCGATAAGTGTATCAACGCACTGACAATGTCATAAAAGTTGAAGACTTCTGGAATATAGTCGTCTACGAAATGTGAGGCAATAGATGGATAAAGGACGTAACCGGACGTAATATGACCTCGATTTTTAAATGAATCGCGTTGTTGTGTAAGTCAAAAGAATAATCCCGCATTTTATTCACTGTAATAAATGAGCAGTGTTCAAGTTGACCAGTAGTGTCCGCTGTGGACTACTACAGAGCAAATTTTGTGATTGATTACGAATTTGAAACTCGGATATTGTTAGGTTGATACCAATACCATTCTATGGAAGTCCAAACCCAATTTTTTTTTAAAGTGTCCAACTCAATTAGTGATGCAGTGAATCTGAAGATGAAAATACAGACGGCTACACGCCATATTCTGACATGGCAAGGATCGTGCACTTGTATGTTTCATCAATAAATGTTGGGCCCCAATTGCTTCGAGCAATATCAATGATTCATAGTAACACGGAATGCGGAGAGCAATGAAAATTCCTTACCAGGACGCTGAAAGTAATCTATAGGTTTTGTAAATATCGCAAGCAATTACGTGCGATAATTGGTAAATATTACTTCATTCACTCAGGAATTTCACGAGCTTATGAACCGATTCTCACCCATGATCACAGGACTTATTGTGTTTGGTGTTGAGGATCGAGCCCAATTTCAAGTGTTCTCGTAATGAAATCAAGATTAACCTGCGACGGTGGTCCGTTCTTTAGAAACGTTCCGGTGAGGTGGCAAAATATAGAAAGTTAATAAAAAAATCTCAATCTGAAGATCCGCTAATCGTAAGAGTGAATCAAACTCTGTCAATGAACAGAGAGGACTGAAGATGATCCAGGTGCCCGAATGCCGATTGAACGCGTGATGTGAGAGGATCCAACAAGCGGAAAGTTCGAGGTGCGATTACTGATTCTCAACACTTATTCTTTGACTCATTCAATTCATCAAGTCCTAGATATTCACGATAAGATGCTAATTTGCTTATGATGTGATTAGCAACATCGACCGCCTTGACCGGGCGAAATTTGCAGAGTAAACATTTTACTCGCGGCCGCAATCGGTTCGCCAATCTTCTGACAAAAAGTGTAATTCGCTGAATAAAACGTTTTCGGGCAGATACAATATAATTGGCCTTGTCATGTGGATTGAATACAAAAAATACTTTTCGACATACTCATTCGGCCCATCTCATTATCGGAAGCTGAATGGTGCCCATCTCGATAGGATTCGTCGAAACGGATGATCACTATTCACTACCGGAGAAGAAATGAAGTAGCGCGTTACCAAGTTTCAAGAAATCCCGCGGGAATTCCCATTTCTTGTTGTACGGCAGTAACTCGGCCTGATCGCTCACAGCCAATTCTGGATCCAGAGGAATCGGGGCCCCGAAATTGAAGTACTCTAGTCTTGCTTTGATCAACTTTCGTTTCAATGCCTGTGCAACAACGTTTCCCATGTCGATTAATCGGTCCGTTCACCGTGGCACGAAGGCCAAGACTGAATTCATCAGGGTATAAGTACCTTTCTGCGACAGTTCCAAGCCACCATCGTCACAACGACGATGACAAGTAGAGTAGCAATAGCTCCCATAATCAGCCATGTTTCGTCTTGTATCCCACTTCTGGAATCTGGAAATGCGATAACGTTATTAAATCTATGATACGTGTATCACATCGTACGAATACGTTTTCTCATACACCCCGACTTTGGGCAGACGATTCGCTGAAAAATGCAATTATCGTTCCGCACAGATGTAAACGAGTTGCGATTAGAACTTGGCAGCTAAGGATGAGCGAAAGATAGAAAAAATGTTATTCACTTTGCAGGTTTAGTTACAGAAACACCACGATGATTGGCAAATATCAAAAGAAGCGAGTGAGGTCGAATTTTATTCATATTTCCATATAAATTCTATCAGTTCTCCATATTACCCATACTTGTGATGTACGTAAAAGCTTCTCTTTCCTCGCTCCAATTACCGCATTGCGTTTTGTAATCGCTGCAGGCTGCTACTTTGAATCGATGAGTTTTGTTCACCAGAAGATCTTCGAATGTGTGGGAATTCTCGGTTTTGTTCACGTACAGTGATTTGTTGGTCAAGTTTTCAGTACTCAACGCTAATTTATAGTAATAAACGCGGTCTTGCAAGTCCGTCGGCGGTGCATTCCACGCAATCGTTATTGAAGCAACACCCGTTTCGATTACCGAAACATTCGGGGTGAATTTCGGGTCTGGAAATTCCAAGTTTCATCATCTCTTTCCTCACAAATGCATATCCGTTAATGTAGTATCAATACCTCTGTCTTTCGGCACGACGTCTTCCGACCAGGTAGAGGGGTAAATATGTTGCGTACAGTCATAATCGAAGCACACATCCAACTGAAATTTGTAAGAGACCGAAGTTGTCAGATACTCGAATTTCAAATAATTGTCTTTAGTCCAGATTGTCCTCCCGAATTGTTTTTCACCACTGATGCCTGTCTTGTACATTGTCACTTGACAATAGTTAAAAATACTTTTAATCTCCCTCGGTGGCTTCGACCATTCAATCGTTATTGAATCGACAGACGTTTCCTTAACCCAAACGAGTGGTACGTATACAGGATCTGCAGAAAGACTCATTCTAAGCGAATCACCTCAAATAAATACAGAATCGGTTTTGCACATATTTCAACATATATAGTGACAAGAACTAAATATTTCATTTATTTGTATACATATTTAATCAACATCTTCAATATTATTCCCGTAGAAAGAATATGCCAGATTCACTAAATTCATCTCTTCGGAGAAATCAACTACTCGAGGTGCGTATTTCTTAGCTGTTTGAAATATGCGGCGTTTCATACAACAATGCAATTTTTTCAACTCATCACTGTTATTCAACGAATCAAGTGCTACTTTTCCATTCAAAAAAATCACTGGTCTCACCATATTCTTTTCCCATGCCTAACGATTACTTTTACTCGCTGTAGTCGTTGCCCTTTTTTTTACGGAACAATAGGAAATCTTTGAAACGATTTCGTATGCAAAAAGTAAGCACAGTTTCTGAGAACAGTTCACCCCAGAGTATAGGCTTACAATAACACAGAATCTGCTATACTTATACCTTTCTCAGAAGTCTTTGTCCACCTCGAAAAAAGATGTATCTCATTGCCTGTGTCGGATATCAGAATGAATTTAAACCAGTAGGCTGTGTCTGGATTACAGGCTGTTGCAAGGACATTACTGGAGAAGGGAATTAACACTTCATCGGACAAGTCAATCGACACTTCATACATTTGATGCCATTCAAGTGAACCGTTTTCCTGGATTTCTATGCGAAGCTTCGAAAGCCAAACGAGGATTTTGAACGCAATAGTCCATCCGACACAAATCCTACTTGCATCCAAAGCAGCGACAGAAATCGGCATTACTGATGCCATGGGACGGATAAAAAGTCCACGCTCACTGCGTTCAATCAAGTTTTTGTCATCTTCTGCCCAGCATTCGTAAAGTCCTCTGTCATTTTCCGAGACGTTTGTGAAATATAGACCCATTCTTGAATACGTCTCGTTGAAGCGCCAAATTTTGGTGAGTTTCCTCCAGTTCTCTTCGCTTATCAGCGGCCCGTAGATTTTTTCCCACCCAAAGTTAGCGAAAGATCCCGGCAGGTCGCATGTTAGAGCTGCTGGCTCCCCTGGACTCGCCCAAACATCTCCGACGCCCCGAATTATTCGACCTGGCCGAAAAATATGGAAAAATTACAATGATTTTGTAAGGTAGCGCATACCAACTGATATCTTGGCGGCTGACCCTCGGAAATTTTCGCTTTTCGGATTTTTCTTTAAGCCTTTGTTTTTAGTCGGTAAGACCTGATTATCAAATTTTTGATGTTCATCTTACATTCACGTGATTATGTTCGCGATATGAATTTCCAAACATTAAAAGAAATATCGCGTTTGTTCATTTTCAATTGGACACGACTCTGGATTGAAAAAGACATCATCGCAAACGAGCACGCCTTCTTTGCGTTATGAATCGTATTTCACAAAAAAAAAGACAAAACGCGGCGTAGAAAACTATAGGATGAGAACTTGACCATTTTTCTACAATCTGAATTTAAATCACTGATATTTCACTGATTCTCAATTATGAATTCACCACCGAAGAATTCAGTGTACACAGACTGGAAATCAGTAAAAAATTAGTGAAAAGTCACCGAGTCGGTGTACTCGTATATGCATTGGTTTTTGACAGCGGTATACTCATAATCGGGAATCAGTAAATGTTATGATATACTCAAAAGCGATCACTACTGTAAAGCAATGTAAACTATCTATTATGGAATCTTGGTGATCGGTCAATTAAGTAAACGTATTATGAAAGACTATTACTAGAAATGTGCAACATTGTAGGACACACCAATTCGGTTAATCTTAGACAAGAATTTGAACATTAAAGTAATATTTACAAACCTCTAATCTCCGCCCACACAACAAATATTGTTTAACCTTAACTGGATACATAAAATTTTTGTCCCCATAGCACAGTTTTTCTACATATTTTTTTCACAAAATATTTTTCTGTTATTCTGTATAATTGTTTATATTAAGTTCACCTTCACTCTGGATCATATTTGTTTCTCCCATCAGTCGCTATTCACCTGTTGACCCAATCGGTTCAACCAATAATAATTTTTGTTAGACATGGGGAACATAGTCATAAAGAGCCTAGCTCCACTGCTTGGACACTCTGCAAACTAATTTTACTGCTAAAAAGACCTTCTTTAAAACCTTTTAATACAATGACATATAGATTGTGAAGAAACATAGTTCTTTAATCTTTTTAATTAATGACTTCCAACTTTTAACTCCGACATGTAAAATAACTAGAAGAGTGACAATGACTACCGTCACTCAACGAACATTGTCTCCACAAATTGTAAATTGTGAATTCGACTGCATCTTAGTCCGCTTACTTTTAAAAAAAGGTAAATAACACTCTAAGCCTACCTTTTTTTCAATTAATCAGATTGTTCTCACTAACCAATAATATATAATAGCCCTAAGAGTATTAAATCTACAATATTTAATGTCTGATTGTACTTCTAGTTTTTAAAATAAATTTTTTGTTGTTCTTGACAGTTAAATAAATAAATCGTTCTGAGGAGGGCCCATATCCGGGTCGAAACGTTGACTAAAAATACGTTTACTTAATTGACCGATCACCAAGATTCTATAATAGATTATATACGAGGTCGAGAATTCCTACTCATCAAAGCAATGTAAACGTACATATCAAACTAGTATTGGTAATAAGCTGGCGAGGGAGAAATTAATACATCAACAGTCGGTCCAACCTTGGCACTGGACGCGTACAAACCCCCTGAACGTTTATGGTTACCTCTAACATAAATAGATGAAACTTATTGAACAATTACGTCCGGTGTACGTTTTATTTCTCAACCCGTCCTTATTCCGGTCCTACCAGAAAATACACAACAGTAAATATTCACTGATTCAAACTCACAGAGTTATAAGTCAAGACAAAAGTGACTTACTTCCTTTGCTTTTGTGTTAACTATCGAACTTAATCCGATAAATTTTGGTTCAATCGTTGTTTATTTAGTTTAGTTAGTTTAGTTCAAGTTTATTGTACCTGCGAATTGTTGTCAAAATCCGACTGTTATATATTTGTCTGGCGTGTAACGACGCTAGTCGTTGACGATTATTCACAGTAAAACTTAACAAAGGTAGAGCAGCAAGAGAATCATTTGTGGTTTGAAAGTGGCCGATGTACAACATTCACGTAATAAAAAATTTACGATAAACGCGTGTAACACGTACAAAGGTTGACCCAAAAGTGGATGTACGATATACGATATACCTTTACAAAATACACGAAGATTGACTCAAAAGTCTACAATTTAACAGTAAATAATCTTATGACTAACAATAAGGATTTTAACTCCGACGTTGAGTTCAATAAATAGGATTCTATTTTCCTGTTATAAAGTACAGGGAACAATTTCTGTCTAATACGTTGATTTATTTGCTTTCCGATTCGTCCGAAGTAATGAAAATGTCTCTCAAAGAATGAAAAAATGATGTTCGACATTCGGAAGATGCTCGTTAAAAATACGAAGTTCTCAAGATCATTCGGATCACTTGCCCTCGACTCGTGCCGCAAACGCCACTTGTTCACGCATCGCCTACTTTCCGCCCTTATCGCACATCAAACTGTATTATATTGTTGTCAATATGAATACTTATTTCAAGCGAAATATCCCTGTTACTCTTTCGCTGCCAATTGTGCTCTGTGGCTCCACTGTACATCATTTCACTCGAGAGAAATATCCTGCGCATATGGCGCCAGGGCAATACAAGCGTGATCGTTACTACCGTTCGTTTTGTTACGTGCTAATCTCTGGCTGACATCTGACCCGCAGCGCCTGAAAGACGGCTAAAAGTCGTTTTAGTTCTCAACGTCCGTCAAAGATGATTATCTGCTAGTCAGGATCATTGTGGATTCTCACAGTATCGCTAATCTCAAATTAGTGGAGCAGGATGATATTCACCTCGTCATTCGTCTCAGGGATTCGTCTTAAGGGATCAACAACACGTGATTAATTTGGATGTTCGGTCGACCATTTAATTGTAAGAGTCGTACGATTTAATCCCGGAACATTTGTCAGACCTCGATGTCTGTTTCGCCTATTCTCAAATATTAATTTCCGTAACTTCTCATATTTGCAAAACAAAGTAGCGCATTATTAGCATTATCCGAGTGTTCAGGACTCGCGTGTGCCAACGTTTACCGCGTTTCGGAACTTCCAGAATGGTAATGTTTTCCGGAATTCTGGTGAAACGTTGTAAATCTTTTCTCTCGGTGAATTATTTGCAGGTGAAGTTTGATGCGTAACGGTTGAAATTTATAATTTGTATTTCATAGTTACGTACTTAATATTGATTATATATGTCTGATGAATTCTTGGAGAAAATCTCGAACCATTGATTATTCTAACACAAGTGTTTTTCTGGTCGCCTGAGGAAACATTCGGTTCCGATCGTATCAATAATTGTGAAAAGTGTTATTTTCGAAAAATTTTCTGCTTTGTGCAAAAATTCGGATTATTTCTTATCTTCTCATAAACATATTTAGCAAGTTTGTAGCGTGGTTGTTAGAATGTTTCAGAAAATCGCTCGATGGGAATTTTTCATCCTTGTTGGGATGTTCGAATAAAGCATGAAACCAACGCCCATAATGCGGGAATCACGAGGTGAAAATTCGCATAACAGTGTCATGTGCTTACTTAGATTTATCGTATCACTTTTTCTCTGAGTGCCGGTTTATTGTCACTCACCTTTGAAATCAAAATCTTCATAACCATAGTCAGCCAAAACGAGACAACCAGATAGTAATGTTACCATCATCAGCAGGGCTCGACGATCCCCCGACATGACGTCTGCAGAACTTCGCTTTACGAACTACATTAAAAACCTACTACTTATGGCAAAGGGCAAAACCGGTTATATTATTAGCACAATCATACTTGAATTCCGATAACAATCCCAACACACGGATCGTGTTTTATCGTAAAACTCCCAATCTTTTTTCAAATGCGGTACACACAGTGAATTAGTTGAACAGTGCGAGTTTTGTGGTTGCACGTTCCGTCGTTCCCTCAACCTTACCACGCAATGCTTGTTATCAGCGGTTCCGTTATTATAATCAAATTTTAGCCGAGTCATGTACGGTTTGTTAATCGTTCACACCTTTAATCGGTCCTTACTTGGTTCGACTACAATTCGATAATAATAAATGAATACATCTTTCGCCATATGAAAATACAAGTTTGGTAACGGTAGATAAACTTTTTTTCCGAGTAATAGGGTGAGAGCCCGATCCTGTCACGAAGGTCGAAGTTTGGCGAAATTATTTCGTCAATTCTCAATAAAATTTCGTTGTTTTTTATTTTCCAATTTTCTTTGGGCTCGTAAAAACTTGCGGTGAAAGCCAGGAACATCACAAGTAAACGGTCAAGTAAACGGTTATCTAACCTTTGGCAAGTAAATTATCCATTCGGATGAAATGCATTTTCAATGCATATTGGAATCGTAAAACAGGATTCCCACTGGAAAGTCATCGGATTAGTGAGAAATAAAACAAGGAAAATAATGTGGCTGTGGTTAGACGCCGATTTAGATGAAGTCAAAGAATCAAAATTTGCCCTGACGTCTGACCGAGGCTTTCTCGGAAGCGCAACGCATTCTAGAATGTTCTTATACCGAGATACTCTGCGCCTTTATTTTAGTTTATAAATTTGCAAATATGAATGGAATTTTGCATGGAATTGCAACGTTTCAGAGTCAAACGCCACAGTCAGCAAAATCTACTGCACTGAGAGAAATTTTTAGTTCCGGTTACTGCTTAGTCCTTGACTATTTTCATTTTTCACCACAATCGAAAAATATAGTTCTAGGTAGAAAATGAAAATTAGTTTTCTAGCTGTTACCGGAAAGTCTAGTATCCGTTACTATTCTGTCTCATTACGATCAGTGTTGCTATATTTTCTTGCAACTGTTACGAGAATTTAATGCTCGTGCAACGATAAATTGACGTTTCAGCCTTGTTTAATTAAAAAAGTAGAGTAAACCTCACAGACTGATTTTGCGTTGCAATTATCAAAGAAGGATCGACGATAGCGCAAAACGGTAACGCGTACCTCGTTTTTCCCAATTCCAACAATATTCAAACAGTTTTTTCAACGATACCTCTTTTACTTAATTTTTCTAGTTATTGTAACAAGTCAAATTATTCTCAGTGTGCTGCAGTGAAGTTGCGTAGAAATTAAGGATTTTTGGGTGTAAGAATTTAATTATAGAACGTACGCATCCTGATCTCGGGGAAAACTTGGGAATCTTGATTTTCATCGTTAGCTGATGTATGCGCAAACGTATGATCTTTATATTCCGCACCGAGTGTAGCGATTCTTCTTTGTATAAATGTATTGCCGGTACTTCATAACCATGCAATTACATACGATTGAAACGAGCACACATCAGCCTTGGCATAACTCCGAGAATAACTTTATCAATTATTCTCTCAAACTAACGGATACCGATTGATCACCCGGTTCTGTACACGCTGTACAATTCAACTTATAACGATATCCATAACCGCGCTGTAAATGCAACAACACAAGCGCATAAAATGCGAATCGTTGCATTCTCACTTTAATTTTACGTTACTTATACTCAAAGAGTCTAATTATCACATCGGTTTCAGGGCTTCTATCGACAATCTGCACGGCATTTAGATCTCAAGATCTACGAGGTCCAACGTGCAGTCATCAAGCGATTTTTAAAATACGGGGAGGCAACATGCAATCTGCGCCGTGATCGGCTTGCACTGAGAAAAATTCCATTTGTTAATTTTTTGCTAATTGCGACGCAAAATCAGTTTGTGAGGTTTACTCTCCTTTTTTAGTTAAACAAGGCTTTAACGTCAATTTATCCTAGCACGAACGTTAAATTTTCGCAAAAGTTGCAAGAAAATCTAGTAACAGTGATCGTAATGAGAAAGAATAGTAACGGATACTAGACTTTCCGGCAACAGCTAGAAAACTAATTTTCATTTTCTACCTAGAACTATATTTTTCGATTGTGGTAAAAAATGAAAATAGTCAAGGACTGTGCGGTAACCGAAACTAAAAATTTCTCTCAGTGTGAATATTACATTTCGCGGCAAACACGTCGTCGATTGCTTAATTATCGCAAAATTGTACGCTACCGATTTAACCGACGTGTGAAATTCATTACCGTCGTATTTATTTTTGTTTTCGCTTTCCGTACGCAGCTCGGTTAACCGCAATTACCGTTTCCTCGCAATTATCCTGCATGGCTTATGTGTATAACGCTTGTTATACGCCGGCATATCGATACTTTGTCGGCGCATTTGAGATACGCCTGATCAATAGTCGTAATCTGTAATTGACGCAGCGTCGATCAGCGCGGTTCGATGTATATTTTGCATTACCCGCGCGTAACAATCATCTTTGCGAAAGGCTTTCGAATCCTACCGAGATTTTTTATTTTTACACCTTGTCTTGCAAATCCTGCGTTTTTGCTAGAGCTACATCACGTGACCGGCCGAAAACACTCGTAAACAAGTCAGAAATGATGCAAGAAAAGTCGACCGTTTCGTTTATTTTGCAAAAAACCGCAGTCGACAATCTACCGAAGTTTTTATAATTAATTTGCGTAAACAAGATTGTGGTAATTAATTAACGAAACATTTATCAAAGTTTTGAAATCAACGTCACGTGCGATTTTCTAGAATCCTGTTTAGAATTTACAGAAAATTCGTCAAATTTGTAATGTTCAAGACGTTAATTTACTTTCCAAAGTAGATAAAGCACAAGAATACAAATTGAACTTGAGCCATAGAATAATTTAAATAGGTAGTAATTAATTCTCATAGTTTCTTTCAGTCGAAAATGAGGTGGATACAGTAAAAATATAAGTAATAGGTTGAAAAGATCTTAGCCAACAATAAGCATGGTTTCGTACACTCAAAACTGCGCCATCTATTCGCGCATCATTGTAGCTAGTAACTGAAAGGTTCAAATCGCTTGGTACAAAAAACTGTACAAATGCATTCGAAGCGTCTTTTCTTACGCCGGGTCGAGCTTGTGATTCTCGGCATTATGTTCGCAACAAGCTTCGAGCATGGGTTCTGTCTTACCGACCGTGCAGCGTAGTTTGGCTCTCGATCACGATCGATACATTTAGTCGGAAGACCACGTCTCTTATCAAATCACGGTTTATTTTTGCTCTGATCTGTAATTGTGCCTTTAATCATTTTGTATAAGACTCTGGCGTCTGATAAAAAACTAGAGCGTGCATATTTGATAAATACTAAATTTATTTATCTAAAATGAAAATTGAAAATTACACCTGATAACTGATTAGAAAGTGCTAACATCCGTTCGCGAGGTAACGTCCAACCCATGAAAACCTTACAAACGTCAAGTTTTATCCAGAATTGTGAATATAATACACGAATTTCAGGCTCTATATATTTCTGAAAAAATTGTACCGATATTAACAATAATTGAGTCCTTAATGCAATTTTTTTTTTTTCTTTTACTTGTACACTTGCTGTCCCAATGGAATTGTATGAAAAAATTCGAACGTAACTACCGCTTGAGAGTAAAATCTTCGTGGGGAAGCTTTTCAAATTTAATTCTTCTATCAGTGTGTTAATTTTCTTGCAATTAAACGCGATTAATCATCGCGATACAGCTGAAATGGAATTGGCTGTGAGGACTGCCTGCTCAATTTGCATTGACCAATCGTTGACGGTGAATAAACGACTGTAAATCGTTGATTGGTATAAATATTGATGAGGCGGTGTCTTCAAACGTTCTTATTTATCGCTGCATTTGTTTGAATAATCATCGTACAAGATCAGCTAGAATGTATTGCGTATGTATATAACTTGGACAGTGACGTGAATCCCATCCTGAATCTCGATTCTCTTGCATATAAGGTGCCAGATTTTTACATAATATTATAGCGACCTGTTTATGCTGCGGATCCGAAATTGGAATCTTAAATTTATCAAAATTTACTTATTTGCGGGACGAGCGATCAATCGTCAATAATCAGAAAAGAGTGGAATATTAATTCTGTTTGATGCGGCTTTTAACTATCAAAAACATTGTCTTATTTTTTTAGTAAAGAATGTATGAAAGTCGAATCCAACTTTTTACCCCGAGACAAGGTTTCAAGTTCAAAATAGAATTTGATTGATAAAAAATAATAATTACACAGCAATCATTTGCTTGACTATAAAATATATAAAGAGCTTTTGTAAAATTTTAACAACAGCTAGTTTCTCTCGACGATAAACGAAAAATGAGCTAAATGGAAAAGAACAGAACAGAGACCGGTTCAATTTCCTTCGAAGGTGTATAAAAAATTAGGAGTTGGTTTTGACAATTTCAAAAATACACCGCACTTCAAAAATGTAACTTGATTTCATAAAATCCCAAGTTTGAAAACAAATCAAAAGGAGACGAAATGAAAAAAAAAAAGAAAAAAAAAATACCCGTCCAATTGTTTTCAATTTTTGTAACAATTTAACAAATCGGCAATAATACTGAGTGTTCGGAATACAACTTGCGAGTGTGAAAAATAAGGGTATAAAAATTCTTAGAGTCGCATCTTGTGACAAAATCCACACCGCGAGACCCGATAAAATAAAAAGAGAAACGATGTCGCAATAATACATCCGCCGAGCTGTTGTCCTAAAAAATTTCACTTGGCATTAAATTAAATCCTGTTGGTTAGTTTCTGGCATTCGTACCGCGAGTTCAGATCCACACACCTAATGTAATATAATGTATGCGGTCGATTGTACGGATTATAAGATTGACGTGTGTACTTACCCAGCTGTCATTGAACATCGGATTTTAGAGGCGGTTCGAAGGCTCGTAAATCCTGCCGCTGCTGCAGCTGCAACGACGGGAATTATATTGCGTCTATCTACACGTTGATTTTTAAACGTAAGATTTTTACCGCGCTTACAAAACGCCGCGTGTTTACCGTTATCGACACAACTCGCTTGTGCGATGTGCCTGCATTTGCATTACACGTCCATGTTACATTTTTACGCCATATGCCCGTGTGTACAGCCATAAGGTACCCATGATTTTCATATGTTGTTGTCCGTCGATCGGTGAGAAGACATTCTCCGTCGTGATAGAAGTTGGCTTGTCATTCGATTGAATATGTGTGCCCATTTACTTGTCAAACCGTTTCTACTATGCTGTCACAGAGGTATGAAGGTATCATCGACATTTTTGTTCCAGGTATTGTACGATAATCGCTGGAGACATTTCAATATTTCTTATGCAAATTTGATCGGAATAATCGCGATCTGAAGAGACAGAATAAAAAAAAACAAAATCGAAATGGAATTATTCCATGGAAAAACTCTAAGGGCGTGGAAATGTAATTTTTTCAGATGTGGTTCGAATAGTTTAAACAGTCTTTAGAAATTTTCTGAGAAAAGAAAATTTTTCTGGGAGTTCAATAGTCGACCAATAAAACGTAATTTGGTTAAGATGATCAATTATTTTTAGGAGAGATTTGTGAACTGTAAAATAAAAATTCTTCAGGTTTTACTATCCCGGTCAAACTTTGGTTGTTTAATTATTAAAGAAACGCTTTGAGAAAGTTTGAAATTATTCCAAAATTTCCGAAATTGAAAATAATAAAGATACTCTTAAAAGTTTCAATCTGTCGATAAGTCGAAATCTGGTGATTTGTCCAATGAGGTACGGAAATTTTTTTTTCTTCCAACTATACAATAATCACTGAAAGACAATCATCACTGCATTCCGTTACCGTGTGAATAATCGAGCAGGTCAAGATTCAGCTTGCCTAATAATTTGAAACAACTCATTGACTGAGTGTAAGATTATAGATCCAAGTCCCCGAATTTTTATAATGAACTGAACCATGAAGTGAGTGTAAATTTTCTAATCTTTCCAATACAAGGTATGAACACCAAGAAGAAAAAGAATGATATATAAAGTATTTTTACGAGTAAATACTGCAGTATGTTGGGCTGCATACGGCTGAGGAAAATATCGGTAATACAGACCTACCGATTTATCAACGGGTAGCTGAAACTGCCCGTATTGCCAAGTTGTGTAGACTCGACCAAGCAGTTGTTCCGTTTTTTATAACCCATGCTAAGAAGCGTTCAGTGATCGGGTTACATTAAAGTGATTATATTACTTGACTTGACTCAAGTGATAATGACTAGGTAGGTCTGTTTTACCGATATTTGTTCCCCTTGGTGGTATGCAATCCAACTTCCTACAGCCTTTACTTGGAAATACTCCGTATATAGGGGAAAGCGCGGGTATTTGAATGCTGCAAGCGAGATGCACGAAATCATGAATAGCGTCCGAAAGTCAGCTGTCAAAAACGTGTCAATTTACGTTCAAACATCGCCTGACAAGAGCGACCCGCGATGAATTACACGCATTCGATTGGCATGTTGAACGGCGATCCGCATGCATGAGTGTGTAAAAATTGTTCAGGCACAAAGAGAGGAGGACGAGGTGAGAGGTTAAACGGGGCAGTATAATACACATTATACTGTATACATGATGTATAAACGTTTGCATAAGGCGTTGCGCAAAGATCATGATATCTACGGGTGCAGCCCGATTCGAGGCCAAGAACCGGCCCGATATGGGCTCGGTTGAAGAATCTTGTGCACGTTGCAATGTTCAGCACGGTGCACACCTGTGTCCAATCATACAGAGTCAATTCCTAGCTACTGCACATTTCGTTGTCTGCTAATTTTAATGCGCACGCGCGACAATTTGAAAACGGTGTTCTGCCAGGGTGACCAACCGTCATAAGTGTCGTGATAAAAAAAGACAAGGTGTGTTCTTGCCCAGCTATCTCTAAGAAACAATCACATCCAGCAACCAATAAAAGCCATCTTGGATTTTAAACTAATAATCACATTCGAGATTGCTTAGCGCACATTTTGAAATGTGGAAATCTTCACGTGGCGTATGTATTTTCCAAGATGCCGGAAAAGTACACCCTGTCTTCTCTCATCACGACAAATCTAACTTCAAAAATCTTGGCAGTTATGCATGGAAGTTGCGCTCAACTGATAATTGTCAAAATTTTTGAGGTTATACGCATCGCGTTGTCTATTTGTTGGCTGGTTGCTCTGGCAAATTGTTGCTGTTGAATTACAGCGCGTGCGCGTTAAACTTGAGCAGACGATGGAACGTGCAGTCGTTAGGAAATCACTCTGATTATGCCTAATGTATGTGTAATCTAAGGAGAGAAACGGAGAGAGCCTTGAGAGCCTGCAACTCAATTATACTGCACGACAAATATTTAGTCAGCAATTTTGAATACATGCGGAAAAATGTTTTTAAACTTCCTTGTGTACACCAGTTTCGAATTTGTATTTTACAGGTCTTCACCTCAAATCATCGAAATTGTCTGTAAATCTGTAAATCTGTAACTGCGAGGTTTCATTAGTGTTACTATATTAGTGATACTATATGAAAAAAAAAAAATACACATCATCGTACGAGGCAATCTAGACGAATTGCACTTCCTCTAAATAAATAAAAAAAAGTCAGGTTTCGAGGTTGTGCAATTCGTCTAGATTGCCTACGATGATGTGTATTTTTTCCCAGATAGTAGCACTAATTCTCACCAAAACTTCGCGGTTACAGATTATTTTGAACATCATTACTCTTGCAATAAAATATATACTGAGAAAAAAGTTTTACCCATGTTAATTTCCGTAAGAAACTTCGATCACAATGCGGACTATCTTAGATTCGATGTAAAAATCTGAAAAAATTAAGCGATTGTTTTAGAATTATTTGAAGTTGATTTGAGGGATGGTCTGGCAAAAATTCATCGACACCCTGAATAAGGACCACCCTAATGATCCTATATATACCCCGTTTCATTTTAGCAACTCTGCACTCTTACGTTCCTTGCGAAATTCTTTTCTCGAAGTTTTTCGCGATCCAGAGGATAATTTGGCGTGCAGGAAGAGGGGAGGTAACGTAGAATCCAGGGTGCGATTGGGGTTTGATCTGCGATGCTTCCTTGAAACGTGCAGACGTGCGGCTTGACTAACAAGTGATTTCGAGAAATCGATTACAGATCAAACACGGAAAACGATAG
The DNA here is from genome assembly GCF_021901455.1 of Neodiprion lecontei. NCBI lineage: Eukaryota > Metazoa > Arthropoda > Insecta > Hymenoptera > Diprionidae > Neodiprion > Neodiprion lecontei. The sequence goes on along the minus strand of NC_060264.1, from coordinate 8,877,565 downwards.
CCCTTGACACGGTTTTATCGCATCGCCTGTTACGCCGAACGAGACGTTTACTTTGCACTCAAATGCCCGTTGACGTTGTGTGTTATACGTCAAGTAGGTTTCGGTTGCATTTCGACACTTCATGTCACGTTGCGCCGCGCCGATCCGTCCAAAATCATAAACCGTAGGGCAGACACTATTTCCCAATTCCCTTCTCCGCCCACGATCGGACTTCGTTCGTGCTCGATCTAGGGCCTGAAGTCGACCCCAACTTTCTCGTTTCACTCGGGAACTGTTATGGGAACAAGCCGGTAAAGGATTTGTCGCGTTTACCAAATAAGCGAAAGAAACGTTTTTTTATTCCCCGAATTATCATTTTATTAGACAAGAAAGTAACCGGAACTGTTGTGACTTGGGTTATTGAATGAAACCGCATTTGTTTGACTTCACAAAACCTTCCTTCCACTATATTTTTTTTTTTTTTCTCTCTTCTAGTGTATAGAATATTCTTTTATACTCTATAACTACTTTGACTCCTAAAACGATTCACAAATTATATATATTCGTGATTTTTTGACGATGAAGTTTACTGTCATGAACAAAATTCGAAGGAAATTCAAAATTTGAAGCTCCGTAAGTTGATTTTCTGATACTTCTAGATTTACTGTTACTTCGTTTCACAAAATTCGGACCACGAAACCTCAATTAGGCACCAATTTAATTTCAGCGCATTTGTCACTTTGTGATTGAACTTTGCAATAAACATGGCAAAAGGTACACTGAAAAACGGGATAAATTATTCATATATAAACCTGTCAAATTGTTTTTTGTAACCATTAAATTTCGCCATTCGTGAATTAAAAAAAAAAAAAAAAACAGCTGAGATACAGATGAAAGAGATATTTACTTCTATTAATTGCAGGTAATATTTTTAATCCAACAAAAAATTTACATTCCGGTTACAATGCGTGTATTCGTTCTTATTCGTCAGTCCTGTTTCTAACAGTAAGTATTATTTCATCCAACGTGAATAAAAATTTAACGATCACAAATGAATCAATCAATAGGTTCATACTTGCGGTAACTAATTTTTCTTGCTTACTAAAAAAGGAGAAGAATATGCTCTTCTCGATGGTCTATTACTTTATGATACTGAAAACTTAAGAATTCAGAGTGATTCGGAGTAATTTTTTTGCTTCTCTTCAAAGAGGTTCGTTGGCCAAAACTCGATACTTCTTTATTCATTTTATTAAAAGATAAAAATGCATTGAATGTTTAAAAAATTTCTCCATTTCGAGCTTCGAAGATCTCTTCAATAAATGAAATTTTAGATATTCATGTTTGATTTCAAGTTGGTGTGAAAATTATTAAAAATGTAGTAGATTCGTTCGATTCCATTCAACGTCTGTTCGTTTTAATGCAGAAGAATATTTTCTACAAATTCACTGGAATATTTATTTATTTTTTTTTTTCACCATTCTGACATCGGTGAATTTTGAACGTTATAACTTTGCATCGATATCGATTACAACCGACTGGTAGCAATATTGAATTGTCGACTGAAAAAAGCACAATTGTTTGCAGCGAGCTTGTAACTTCCGAATAAAATGAGCCATCGTAGAGTGATAACTTTTATTTCAAAAGCTCATCTCCCCTCAATACCAGCTCAACCAAAAGAGCAAAAATTCGGGATCATCTCAGGTAAGTCGTGTTCAAGAACTTTGGCTTATTGTAAGTAGTAGCGTTAAATTATTGTGGCGAGTTGGTAATTTCGTAAATAAATAATAGTCAGAGTCAATCCAATCCAAGACACCTGTATTAACTCGGCTGTGTTATTATACCTTCCATTCCATATCACAATATTGCCCTCATCCGGCAGATAGATACCCATATCCGCACTAATTACATGTAACAGGTATTTTAAATCGCACGATCTTGCTAAAGGCGATCGAACAATCAAAGAACACTTAGTATGATACAAGAAAGCCGATCGTCAGGTGCGTGCGATGGTTCGAGCATTCGTCGAGCTAGAACAGAAGGTTTACTAACTGTAATTGCGAGGCTATTAGGGGCACGATCGTCGATTCCGACACCTGTTAATTATACCGAGTTACGTATGTACCAACAATGATGGAAAGCTGTGTTGAGGCTTGGTCGTGTGCTACATCGGTAAGATTAGCCACGCTTCGACCCAATCGACGGTTACGCTTCGATTACCGATTACGATCCATTCAAATAATACAATTTAGCTACATCGATGATGCAGAGAAACGGGAATGGAGACGTTAGAAATGATACGTATTGCGAAATTCTCTGACATAGCGGAATGCATCGATATCCAGGATTTCATCGACTTTTATATGTAGTTAACTTCGGATCTGTTCTGCGTTTGATATTTTTTGCTATTCAGCTTCGTAGATCATGCCATCGATTCAGTGAGCGGTATCGTAAGTATTGAGCTCCACAAATATTAAAAATACGGATTTCAATTGTACAATATCTGGGTCTGTTTAAAAAAAAGCGTCGCTGTAGCAGCAAAATTCTAGCTTCTGCAGCCACTAAAGTACCGATCACCGACAAAGTGTGGTCAAATCTGTGATTACGATCCAAGCCGATCGGTGTGTATGAAAATAAAAATCTTGGAATTATTTTGGTGGTCAAGGTAGACTTCAGGATTCTGTGCGAGGAATTTTTGATACGTTGAAATTTGGCAGAGCTTTAAAGTTTTTTACTTTACCGATCTCTTGATTTAAAGTAACATTTTTACTTGTATTTTAGAAACGGAACGATGGATCAAAAGTCCCGTTCGTCACCCGTTTCCTGTTGTAAATATTGAATCTGTGATTCCCTAAAATATATATTTTTATAATATTAAGTTTGATGGCTCCGAATTTTTGAGCAGAATGATTGTTTGTTTGTTTTTTTTTTTTTTTCCTGTTAAATCCCCGATTTACCCGTTCTGAAGTAATTGCGGCGCAGTTATAAAAAAGCTCCCGAGTCACAGCGTAGCGGAACTATCGTACACTTGTGCCGATCGCTTCGTAAATTTTACGAATTTCCGAGTACGTTATGAGACAAAATGATGCTGAAATATTCCGCAACGTGATTATGTTGAAACTTGGAAATCTGAAGCAAAAACAATTGAAAATCTGGTAAAAATAATTTCGAGACTCGGACACTTCCTCAACCAGATACCTACACGTTGTCGCAGATCTTCAAATCAAAAATCTTTTCGTAAATTGATTTGCATTCAAATATAAAATGCGAAAGAGAATTTGATCAAAATTTGTCTCTTCTTCGTAATTAAAAATCTAGGTATTTTTCTCAGAGTTTTACTCTCCTCTTCACCGATATTGAAGCATTTCTCGCTTGATTGAACCAAGTGTATAATAACGACAATGCCCACTATTTCAATTCTCTTTTTCCATCCCGTTTATGAAAAATCTCTGACAAAGCTAGGTGTTCACAATTCCGTACAGCGTCATGAGTAACGTGCGTATGTGATAAGAGTCACAGGCGTACATCAGCGGTAAAAACGAACCCAACGAAGCTTGGTTCGGATGACAAGTGGGCAGGCAGGTAGGCAGGCAGGCAGGCATATAATTTTCTGGTTCGTATAATGAACGTGAAAAATGGACGCAATGTCTTTCGAGGACTTCGTAGCCGGGTCAAGGTACAATCCAGGCCATTGTCTCCCGTGCCTGAACCATTACAACCTACTCCAGGTTACTCACCACGTTTTTTACCTCTTGCCTCTTGCCTCTTGCCTCTTTATAGAGTCGCGTTTAATTCCCATCCGTTTACCCAGACGCACAACCGGCGATAAATTTTATACGAGCGTTATAAAAATCCCTGCTTGGCATTCAGACCGCGGAAATTTTCTCCGTTTCGAAACTTTTTTCGCGTGGTTTTTTATACTCGGATTCAGAGATACTTTCGAAATTTTGTTAGCGATCACTTCGAAGGTTCGTTTCGTTTGGACGAACTGGACATACCCGGTCAAAGTATCTTTGAAATTTTCAAAATTGGCACCAACGATACGTTTCAATTATTTGGTACTCGTACCTTTTCTTCGGATATCGAGAGATATCGATTCTTGTTTAATTGTTCGTCTCTCAGGGGTTTACCACACTTGAAATCTGGCCTTTACCACGCATGGAATCTTATGAAATTATTCGTAATATCTCAAGTCGTCTAAAGTCTCTGAAATCTGCAAAACACATGGAATCTATAAAACCTTTTGAATTACCTTAAAATCTTGTAAAATCATGAGAAATTTCTGAAATCTTCGAACTCGCGTGATATCCGTGAAATCTCACAAAATCTTTGAAAATTTTTTGAAATCCGATAAAAATCTTGTAAAACCTTATAAAATCATCTAAAATCTTTGAATCCTTTCAACCCTTCAAATCACATATGAAATCTCTTCAGGTTTTTTGAAATCTTGGAAAAATATTATAAAATCTTTGAATATCTCTGAATTCTTATTTGAAATATTTTGGATTCTCTGAAATCGTTGAAAAATACTGTGAAATCTTTTTAAATCGTAGTTATTTCGAATTCACACCCAAACTGATGGGTAAGTGGCTAACCGTCCGTTTGTTTCTGGTTGAATTTCAACATGGTTGGATGACGCGTGCGACATGCCGACCAATCCTTAGCATTGACATTTCGGGCTGCACTGCGTTGTAGTGAAATGTATTAATATTACCGCAGTCAATTGCAATAATGCAGCAAAGGATCCCTTGACAGTCGGACAATAGGAAACAATTTATATCCCAGAATATTTTTTCGTTCTTCATTATTACACCATTAATATAAACGACGCTGTGTGTAACTTTCGAACAAGCCTTGCATAATGCTCCTGAAGTGCGTATACATAAAATGAAAGAAACAGAATGAACTGATATTTTACACACCTGGGTATTAAATCGAATGAATCATCCTTGTTGAAATTTACGAAGCATAAAACAAATCTCGTGTTATTTGAATTTCGAAAGGGTCTAGAATAAACGGGCGATAAAAACGAATTATCTAAAATTTTTCGGTAGCAGATGTTCGTAACTCCTGGGTCTTGGTTCTAGAACATATTCTTTACCACGATTACGATCAAACGATCAAAATACTGAGATTAAGGCCCGGAACATGAGATTTGTTTATTTAATTCTAACTTTTCTCATTCTAACTCTCAACATTAACGTTCGTCGATCCAAGGACTGACAATTCATTACTATTAAAATTTATACACACATATATATATATACCGGGACAATCTCTTGAAACTTGAAAATCAACCGCGCATGCGCGAGTTTTATCGGCTGTTCGCGCAGGCTGGCCATCCCGAGTTTTCAGCTGTCAAACTGTTTCTGCCGGCGACGTAGTTGATACGAATTTTCGAGGTTAGAATATCAAATAATTGAGGTGGTGACTCGGAAAGGTTTGGAAAGCATTTGTTATCGGGTCGGAAAGTTGATTCTTCAAAGAACGGTCGGAATTTAATGCTTACGCTCTTTGAAAATTCAAACGTCGACATTTTGCGTAGGTTGGCCCGCCTGCATCGCAGACAAGAATATCGCCGCGGGAGGATTTCGCCGACCAATGAGATCGAATTATTTGGCGCACGCGCGGTTGATTTTAAAGTTTCAAGAGATTGTCCCTGTATGTTCGTGGCTTTGAAACGCGTAGTAAGAATGAATTTCATTCGTTTCGTTGTTCTCCCTCCATTTTTCAATTTCCTTCCTTATTTTCGTTCGCACTGTAAATACGCTTGTAAAAATCGAAGCAAACGACAATTCCGAGCGTTGTGAATTAGCAGGCAACGTGCGAATTAGTACTCAGTGCATAAAAATCAAGCCAAGCGAACAGCTGCGTTACGAGGAATATCAAGTAGGCAAAAACGTCGAGATATCTAAAAAACATGTTTTGAAGGGAATTTGAGTTCCGGTATCGGGTTCACGGCACAGTGACATAATTCACTCGAATTGCGCAAGCATAGCGAGCTTCGACAGCGTATCAAGTGCCTTGTAAACTGCACGTGAAAGTGTAACGTGTGTAATATGCGGCGAGTTTACCTACATCCCTGCACTTTTTACCCTCACACATGCCACACACACACGTGTGTCTTATTCGTATTACGCGTATAACGGACCCGCGATGCCTATCGTACAGTATAAACATCGTGTAACGTTGTCATTTCACCGTCATCGACGGTTATAAATTATGCCTGTATGTCATACATACTCACGTAATGTTTGGAAAGAAAAAGTATAAACCCATCATTTTAGCTGTTGGATATTGGAAACGGAGACTTGACGTCGCGTTGTTGTTCCGTTAATTGGGATAGCAAAGTTCAGCAAATTAATGGTTATTGTTAAATTTGATTAAACCTTGGCGTAAAGATTTCGAACTTTTTTCTCTCTCTCTCTCTCTCTCTCACTTTCTCTTAATTAGCAATGAGTTTTGAAACACATTTGTACAGATTTTCAGATACGAAATTTAAATCTACCCGGAAACTTTATAATCATCAAATTCACTCTCGGTACTTTTCTCTCTAATTGTAAAATCTACTGATATGAAAATTGAGATGCCGAGTCTACGACGATCTTTAATTATTGTCGATCTGCTTTGTTTGTAAACCGAATTGTTGTAGCGAAAATTACATCTAAAGCGTGTAATTATTATTGTAAATTAGTCGTAAAAATTGAGATGACTTTAGGAGCTCGCAACTTTGAAACAAATTGAAAGAATTTTCAAAACGCAAGTTATATTTTTCGATAATTGATTCAGAACTACGATCCGTGTTCGCTTCGCTCTGTAATCTACAAATTTGAATCTCATATTGAAGATTATAAACTCGCAACGTTTGACTCGAACCGAATAATTACTAATAAATTGGAACAAAAATACTGTGAACTAGATGTATAAAATGGTTGTTTTTCTATCTCGTAATTAAGTTTAGTTTTTATGCAATATTGCGACTCCAGCGAAGCAGCAGCTAATGCGAAAATAATTATGTGTGCATGGTCCTTATTGTTGGTATATTATTGTTGCACACCGCTCGATGCGTCGTTACGCAAAGCGATTGTGCACAAACGACACTGACCTTATATCGTTGGTTGACGTACTGCTGCTGCCTGTGCGCAGGTGTATAACAACAATTCCAAGTCTATAGCAATAGTATCGATAAATGTATTAATTGTAAATTTAACAACGAGCAATATTTTCAATCGAGATCACCATGAATCGACTGAAAACTTAGACGAAAATCTTGTCGAAGAAACAAATTTCCAAGTTACGTATTAGCACACTTTTAATTTCCTGAAGTGTTGTAATACAACTTATCCTGTAAACGAATAATTTTAAAATGCGAATAAAGGGAATTTCGAGGTTTTAATTTTTTAAACATGTTTGAAGGAATTACCAATCGCTATTTTTCTCAGGATAACTTGCTTTACCAAGAGGAGCAATTCACCTTAATTAAAAATCTAATAATAAATTACAATTTAATATATTTAACATCAGTCTCGTTGATCGCAATTTTCTCGTTTCAAATTATTGACTCTTTCACAATATCGCATTATACATCAGTTGTAAAACACATATGGTCGGAAAAGATTTGTCGACGGATTTTCATTATTCCCGTTTCAAAAGAATTAGTGACTCAAACCGATTTTAGTATTTTCGCTAAAAGATTAATGACTTTCTTTCAATACTCGGCAGAGGATTCTATCAAATTAAAGTAATAACGAAACAAGCTGACTATGTTACATGGTTTTACTCGCTGGGATGAGCATTTATTTGTTTGTTCATATTTATTTTATGTTTTTCTTCCTGCCAGCGATAGCGAAGGTTATTTAATTATTATCACCAAATTATTCATTTTCTTAGTGGATTCAATCAGACATTTAGTATAAGATTCCAACGATACATTGAAGAAAAAAAACGACAGTTACAAGTATGAGAAATGTAAACGATATAATAATTTATAAAAATTTAAATCACGTTTCTCTTTGCTTTTACAAATTTGACCTAATAAATATTCAGACACCGAACTCATTTTCTTCTTCTACAACAATTAGACTGAAAGAATACCGCTAAAAATATCTGCATTCCTTCCTTCGTGTGTCTTTTTTTTTTTTTTTATTATTATCATCAGTTACGAACTCATCTTTTGTCTTAAATATCAACGGCTTCGAAGTCGCGTTGAGGCTTGTTACTATGTACTTGTTATTCTAACAGGGAACAATATATTTCTGTCTACGCATAAAATTGTTTAAAAATGAGTTACAAAATGTCGAAATTGAATGATTGCGGATTTTGGTTTAATTACGTTTTTGGTGAAGTTACATCAATTGCCACCTTTAAAAGCTCTTATAGCTTTATTAATCTTAAAATTCAATTTAAGGCACACGTTTTTTACGTCATTTGATCTTTTATATAAAGTGGTATTAGTCACGCGATATTCACCGCTGCCTGAGAACTCTGAGATGTTTAATGAGTAATCAATAATCAATCCATACGATGATACTTGAATACGTTAATCAAGTCCTATAAAATTTTTACTATTTTAACATCCACCGGCATGTGGCATTCAGGTTTTTAGAGAGGTCGATCAATTTCTTGAAATCCTTGAATCAGGATAAAATGAGAAGGAATTATTCAAATGATACACTGACAATGAGAGAAATTAAACTAACAGTGTTTATTATTGTACAATCCTTAAACTATTTTCATTATTTACCATAAACGAATAAGACATGGTTTTGGGTAAGAAATGAAAATCAGCTTCGCAGGTATAACAGTAAAAATCTATTTTGTATCACCATTACTTACGTAATTGTTTCGTGATTGTTGTGATTATTTGATGTTGGTGCAATAATAAATTCATTCGATTTTACACTACGATAATTCATTATATTCATTAGACTATTTTCAACGAATTTGTTGGAACACGTTTTTAACGTCATGTTAGCATCGTTAAACATTCGCTTTCGCAACATTGCACCGAATTTTCATTATAATCGACGAAATAATAACATCATTTAATTGACTTTCAAAGAAACGGAAAATCCAACGTGTCTTTCCTCATAAAAATTACAGTCATATTCATTAGATTCGTACTTGATCACTCAAAGATTTGACTCTTCGGCCAGAAGTGTAGAAACTTTTTTCTTACAAACTTTGTTTCTTCCAAACAATTATACTCCAGATCACAATGAATTTTTTGGTAAGTTGAAGAATCAGATGAACATTCAAGTTTGGAAAATTTATGGATATTTTATTTACAAAAAGAATGAGGTGCGATTAATCCGATCTATCAAAATAAGATTCACGGCAGAATTGTTTCTCAAAAAACAAAGAAACGAAAAGTCAAACCTAACCTAAAAAGAAACCTAATCTAATCTAACCTAACTCAACTTTATCAACTTAAGTTGCGTTTCTCCAGTTTTAATTTCTCAAGTCGAGTTTCTAACGACCGAATTATCTGTCATTTGCCAAAATTCACTACGCATGCGTTATAATTCGATGAATGTAATTTCAAAAATTCAAATAGCTGTCCGTATCGAAAACAACTGCCAGCGAGAGCTGTCAAAATTTTTGAGGTTACGTTCGTGACGATTGGTAGCCCTGGTAAACAACTGCTCTCTAATTCTAGCGCATGCGCATCAACCCGTTCGCTTTTTTCTACACTAAAGTGTACAATCTTGATTTTCGTTTTTTTACGATTTTCCCGAGATACACTGCAAATGTTGAATAATTGTCCAGTATATGAAACAGGGCTAAATTTTTCAGACAAATCTAATGCCGCTGTTCATTTTGTACAATAATTCTTACATTACGCGAAAAGCGCAAATTTTGTGTAAGAAAAAAAAAAAAAAAAAATTAAAACACCCAATTTCTGAAACATGTCCAAAACATCTCAAAATCGTTCAAAGAGTGTTACTTTGTTCAAATAAAAGCGTTTTGAGTAAATATTTTCATTTCTAAATTGAACGGGTCAAATTGTAGCAGACGCCGGATCGTTTAGTCGGTAACAATTCACTCTGTAGGTATATCTTTAACTTTGTAATCTTGCCAAAAAATCATTGTCGTATATGTACATGTATAATAACAATTTGTATGAAGGATACAACGACACGGTCTAAACAATTAAACACACATTCCTGTACATTTACGCGATGCGCCGCAATTAAATTTGCGAGAGAGAGAGAGAGAGAGAGAGAGGGAGAGAGAGAGAGAGAGAGAGAGAGAGAGAGAGAGAGAGATGAATAGATAGATAGATAGAATATCATTTATTATGCCATGGGCTGCTGACAATGAGAGAGAGAGAGAGAGAGAGAGAAGTAGAAAAAGAGGGTTTCGTTCAACACTGCGGTAGGTGAAACGGCGGATCGTGTGACGATCTTCTCATACTACGATATGTTTGAACAGATCGTATAACTACACAGTGCTGATGAGCCGCTGCTGCTGTGACGTTTGTCTCCGCGTTAAATTCGTTCCAAACCAGCTTTTGTGTCGGCCGGTTATTTCCACCTGAGTTTCTTTACAGGTTCTACCTGCATGCCTATAAGTAGCAAACTGTTTATTATGTCGGAGGTTGCGATATCATAGTGAAAAAATTGTTAAACATAACGATCGAGAAGGCAGTCAGCGGAAAAACGTTTCGGTCATATCGGCGAAGACTGAAATCAATCGTCAAATTTTCACATTTGGGATGATGAAAATATATGAAAGATTTCCGTGCTTTGTTCAATTGCTATTTATTATTATTAAATTAGTAACATAGACGCTGATAGTATGTTTGACGGTTTAGTTTGTTCCGCAAGTTTTTAATCTTACAGTAAGGTTGGGGTAAAACTGACGGAGGATTAAGCATCGAAAATTATTGCTGAGAAATTATCAGCTTAATTTTTTTCTTGACAAAAATTGTTTCCGGCTGTCGAACGCTTGAGAAAAAATGTGACACGTTTTTTTTTTTTGAGTTTCGTTTGAAAAAAAATCGAATTACTTTAGCAGATAGACACTGAAAATCGAACGAAGAGAACGAATCATGTAATCTTGAGCCGATCGCGGAATCTAGAAGTTTTCAGATTTTCAATTCCTTCTGCGGTTTGCGTCGGAAAATTCATGAGAGTTATCGGATAATGACCGACTTTGAGCATCCGAAGATTTGTTTTCGTTTCCTTATCTCGAAACGATAACAACGGTGTGTAAATAATTTTAGGACTATTTCTTATCGCGAAGATGCATTGATATCGGTGTGTACGATATTGATTTTCGATCGGTTGTAGGAGGGGAAGAATAACAACAAACAATGAAAAAATATGTGCAATAAACAACGCGCATTAAAAATATCTCATTTGTAATGAAATTCATTTCTGGACCAATTAATCTGGCTTATATCGATTATAACATAAAAACAATGAAATTAGGCTTTGACGTGTGTAATCGTATCGTACATTCTGTATCGATTACATTTGGTTAATTTTCTGGAATGTGAATAATGCATCTGAAGTAAAGATTAAACGTTAATTACTCAGGGATTATTGATGAATTCTAAAAATAAAGTGAAAGTCAGAGTGCGTAATCAATGTTTATCGAATCTGCGGTCGAACTGATAATAAGCACGGAAAATTGAACAATGCAATTTCACGCAAATGCATCCGAAGTAAAGATTAAACGTTAATTATTCAGGGATAATTGATAAATTATAAAAATGATGTGAAACTCCGGATATTTTCACAAATTCGCATTCATAGGTCTTTTTCCGATTTCCATAGTATAAATTTAATAAAAATTGTTACCTCCAGCGTCTTTTAAGCAACATGGCTGTATATTATTCTTAAATAATAATCGAAAAGGTCGCTACTGTTAGACGGTTGAACATCCATTTTTTCTCATTCATTTTATTGCAAGATAGTCGTACATTCGATATTTACCAAATTGTTTCATATTTTGAAAGCTCTAAAAATATTTGTTTCAAAATACAAGAAATATAAAATGCCCGAATTGTAAACAAAATGTTAGATACCGGTGTTACAGTTTAGATCGCTTCAAAATTAAATTATTATTCTTCTCATTCAAGCGATTTCTCTCCAATGATGGCATAATGTAGTCAGATGGATACATTTTGTCCAAAGTCGTTGAAACAGATTTACTTTTTTCAGTAGTCGGTTCAATATTTGTTAATCATGATCAATACCGGTATGATAAAAAAAAGTGTCTTGGTGTGTTCGTAAATAATAATATCTTGAATAAAATTCGAATACTTCGTGAAGTCTGAAATAAAAGCAATCCACTAAATTTCAACAACTTTGAACCGGTTCCAAACATTTATTTATGATTCTGGTATATCTTATTTCTGTAATTTCGAAGAGACCTCCGCAGGTTACTATTAGGATAATTATTTATTTATATATTTATAATGATGAACGGGCGAAACTGTCCATTCACAAAGAAACTGTACACAAAATATAAAAGACATTATCTCGGCTGACGAACTTAAAAATAAAAAAACGAAGATAAATGATAAAAAGTTGCAGTCGATAAATTTAATAGACGTTTAAACGTCGCAAGATTTGTACAGCTTTGTAAATTAAATCGTCAGCATTATTCCAGAGCCTACTTAACCAGTTAATTGTTGCGTAATAAGTAACATTATTTGTAGAAAAGTTACGAATTGAAATTCTCGAATTTGATAAATTGTAGGACAGTAATCTATGTTGAAACAAGTTGTAGAGTCTATAAAACCTGTCTTACAAAGGGAATTGTGATCACAAAACTGGTACATGATTGAGGAATAAAAGTACAGTAAATCGCAACATCGGTTACAGTAAGACGCAAAATCGGTTTGTTCGGTTTACTCTACTTTTTTAATGAAACAAGGCTTTAACGTCAATTTATTGTTGCACGAGCATTAAATTTTCGCAACAGTTACGCGAAAATCTAGTCACAGTGATCGTAATGAGAAAGAATAGTAACGGATACTAGAATTTCTGGTAACGGCTAGAAAACTAATTTTGATTTTGTACCTAGAACTATATTTTTCGATTGTGGTAAAAAATGAAAATAGTTAAGGACTGAGCGGTAACCGGCAATAAAAATTTCTTTCAGTGCTGGAAAAATAACTTAAAATAGGTAAAGTCAAACAAATTGAAGCAGATTACGGTGGAGAGTGTAATGGTAGGTTTAGGTTTTAGCAGGGAATGAGATAAAATACAATTCAAGTTAGAGTTAACGGATAGAGTAAGATTAAAAGAAATATGAAAAATTAAACCGAGAACTGGCTACCAATGCAATACTGACGAGGAACTCTGGGATAAAGTTACTCGATGAACTTATAAATTCAACGGTTGAAAATCTGATTTGAAATCAAAGGCACTTGAGCGACAAAAACATGATTTGGAACGGTGAGAAATCGATTGAGGTAAATGAAATTGTTGGAAATTTTTACCGATCACTCGAAATTACATTTCACAAAAATCGCACTGCAAACATTGGAAATCGTGGAAATCGTTGCAAGTCTCACGGTAATCGCCAAATGATATTTATTGATTAACGTTCCGTTATGATTTCTGTTTCGTTATGTGTCCTTTTGTTAATTTCCACCTTACCAAGTGATTTCCATCGATGCCCAACGATTTTACAGCGTTTTCGGTGATTTCGGTGAAAATAATTGAAAATCACGATAAAAGCTTGGAGATTGTTGGAAGTTGGAGATACATTATATAAATCAATGTGAAAAAATCTGAACAGATAATTTGATATCCAAGAAAATGGCCCCACGGATCAAGTCAATTCTTAAAACTTATTAACGTAGTTTATTAAAGTCAGGAGCGAATGGAGTTATAAATTCAAGTGAAAAAGCTTAATTGTGGCGATCGTAATTTTCATTGGTGAAAATTTCTGATTGTCCTCCAGTAGGTCAGAAGCAAAGCTGCAGGGAAAAGTATATTTTTCGATTGTGGTAAAGAATAAAAACAGTCGAGGACTGAGCGGTAACCGTAACTAAAAATTTCTCTCACAATCGGTACATGATCGCAGAATTGAAGAAAGCGATCGAAGAGAGGGACGGGAAAAGCAAACGTTGAGAGAAGGCAGGTAGCCTGCAGCCGGGACATTCTAATCTCGAACTAATATTGCCCCCTTCCAACTTTCCGGTCGTCGTCGTCGTTCTCGGTCTGCCCCCACCTCGTCCCAAACGACTCGTCGGTTTAGTGCAGGCCGCGACGCCATGCCGGATTCCTGCGATCCTCCGGCTGCTTTTCGTCGTTTCCTCCGTGTGTATTCTTAGGCATTTTATTGTCGATATTCGTCGGAAACACCGGCGATTTTCCCATTGGACGCCGGCGTCGCGACGCCGATAAGTGATCTCGAGATCGGCTGCCGGACGCGGAATTACGACGCTCCGAAATCCAGGTGCGTTTACACGGTGAAGTGCAGTGCCATTTGTGACATTCGGTTATCGTTCACCCTGATGTTTTTGCTCCGAAACACTGCGGATTATCTTCGCTCCGTCCGACGATCGGTGTTTTTCTTCGCCGATCGCGTGATACCGATTTCCTCACCGATCGTTCGTTTTCCAATCGTAGAATATCGGCCGCACACCTGTGAATTTAAATTCATTCAATCGGAGTAAAGGAAACGAAATTGCTTCCGGGAAACACAATCAATCGTTTGTCGGTTGACCCGCTGAAACACTTCAAGATTGACGCAACAGCTCTTAGTTAACATTTAAGAAGATCGGGTAAAATAGCGAGCAACTGATCTAACCTGCATCTCGTCAATCGATTGTACGAATATAAAATCATCGTACCGGTTCTCGGTTGACTTACGTTCTTTTTTTTAAACACAAGTGAGGTGAGTGTCCCAGTTATTGACCTTGAACTCAATGATTAACATTTTTGGCTACATATGTTTGTACAATATTGAATTTTTTCTAGTTACTGTAACAAATGAAATTTTTTCTCAGTGTAGCAATTGGTTTCAGTCATCGATAAATTCACGATACGTGCCGTCAATTTATAATTTTGTAAAACAAATGATCGATAATTGGATAGAAACGTGTCGAGAACTGTTACACTTACCTCGATTATCTTTCCGCAAAATTTGTCGTGAAGTTCTTACTGTAAAGTAAAACCCGAGCGTAGGTACAACAACTGCGCACTTGAGTTACAGTTTACCAACTCTGCTCGTTATACATGCGCATATTATATACGACTTGTGATGGATACTCACCTGTTGTCTGCTAACGGGTATAATATGTACGAATTGTACAGCTCTCAGCTGTTCAATCGGTATTCCGTTTACAAACACGCTGGGCCTATAATTATATTGTTAATGCACGCGTAAACATGCGCCAAGTACGACCAATCCATATTACATACGTTAAATGCTTTTATAACGTACGAGACGCGGAGACTGGATGATAATTTGTGTCTTACGTCTCGTATACGCGACTCCCTTCCAATTAGTCGATTAATTAATTGAGCGAATTGATCGCCGCTGCGATCGATTCGTCTAGCGATTCTACCGATCAAACGCGTTATTGATATCGCTTCCGCAGTCCGGGGTCGTCATGGTGCTCTGTCAGTAATCGTCTCTCGCGAGGTGGGAACCTTAAATGATCGTGAACAAGTGGGAGGAGAGTTGGCAAGAAGGATTATTCTAGTGATAGTGATTGTAAAAATACTGTATAAATAACAGTCTTGGAGAAGAGGAAGTCCGAGTATAAAGTTAAAATGCAGACCACCGTTCCTCCTCGTGGTCTCAAACCTTTTCGACGCAGCGTCACTGCTCCTCATGTCGGACATTCGACCAACGACTACAGGAACAAATTGGTAAGACATTTTTTAACGCAAACAAAATAATTTTAAAGTCAAATATGGATGGACGACGATCGTGAATCACG
Organism: Neodiprion lecontei; assembly: GCF_021901455.1. Classification (NCBI taxonomy): domain Eukaryota; kingdom Metazoa; phylum Arthropoda; class Insecta; order Hymenoptera; family Diprionidae; genus Neodiprion; species Neodiprion lecontei. The sequence goes on along the minus strand of NC_060264.1, from coordinate 8,861,676 downwards.
GCGATTGAGAATTTCAAATTCGAAATTCAATGGTGCTTTGGAGTTTCGACTGTGTGAGAGTACCGCGGTTAATACTTGTCGACAATTGAAGTTGTAGTAACGTTAGCCTGGCGAAATTTCGCAAAAACTCTTAGAATGATGATTTTATGGTGGTTTGGCTGAATTTCGAACAATTTTAAAAGTGGCGAATAACTAGTTATTCCTGTTCAACCTTATCGGACTGTCGCACATGAAGAGTGAATGGGAGAAAGTTTTTATTCGATATCTTTTTTTTTCGAAGATCGTCAATTGTTTGGATAAGGGTATAGTAAAATTAATATGCGTGACTTTTGTCGATGAAACCGAGTTGAAAAGAGGTTTTCAGAATTTTAACGGGGAATAAAAGTCGATTTTATCTCGTTTCGTTATTTTTCATTCAAGCACCATTGCTACACATTATAGTCTGAAGTCTCCGATGTATATTCGACAGAATTTTTCTCTCCACCTTTTCTTTCAACTCGTCAATCATCTCCGTCTTGTCCAGTCGTTATAAAAATAGCGAGAGGAAAAATGTGAAACGTTGTGTTATTGGACGAATGCAATGTTGAAATCTCCGTTAGTCTAGCAAACCTACAGAAACGACAGTCAATTAAACACGATGGATGGATGGACGGACATATTGCATAATATATACAGTTATTCTCTCTCGAGTCATCGAAGATTAGATACCGTGAAGAGGAAATTGCAACATTTCGTAAGTATTGCCCCGATTTTTCTCTTCCTTTTTTTCTTTCGTATTAGCAATTTATCCAGCTTTGTGCTACCCGTGCAGGAAAAACGATCGTTACCCCCGTTAGAGGCAAGCGATACACGCTGGTATAATAATTTCTAGTAAGAACTCAAACTTTGAGGGGGGACGTTGACTTACATGTCTCCAAATATCTAAGTTCGCATATCGCAAATGTGAAAGATGGCTTAACAGCGCTGTTCTGTATGCAATTCTGAACAAAAACACTCCAACACGTTTTCACTTGACACAGAAACAAAAAAATTGCATGAATTCTACGAATTTACTATCAGGATTTCGTAGAAAATATGACGTTTCTTTATTTCTTTATTTCTTTATTTTTTATGTTCGCGATACGTGGTCTTGGATATTTGATCGGACTGAAGTTAGTGACGTTAACGTAACGAAACCTCAGGTTAAAAAATTAAATCGATTTCAAAATTTTTACCGAACAAACAAGTAAATAATATTGCATAATGATCCAGTTCTCAGCTATGTTTAAAGTTTCAAGTCTCTAAGTTCATCGGGAAGATAGTTTGAAATCGATTGCAAGGTTTGTACTAAATAGACAAGCAAACGGATATCAGACAAGATAGCGAGCTAATAAAAATGTGGGAAAATCATAATTATTGCGCAATTTAAGAAAGACTCACGGAGTTGACTTATCAAAATTAACGTATATTTTGTTTATAATGGGTTACTAAGTCTCAAAAATTTTCAAGCATGCACCGAGAGAAATTTTTGGTTCCGGTTATCGCTCAGTCCTTAACCATTTCCATTTTTCACCACAATCGAAAAATATAGTTTTAGGTACAAAATGAAAATTAGTTTTGTAGCTGTTACCGGAAAGTCTAGTATCCGTTACTATTCTTTCTCATTACGATCACTGTTACTATATTTTCTTGCAACCGTTGCAAAAATTTAACGCTCGCGCAACGATAAATTGACGTTAAAGTCTTGTTTAACTAAAAAAGTAGAGTAAACCTCAAAAACTGATTTTGCGTTGCAATAACCAAAAAAGGATCGACTCGTTTTTCGTAATTCCAACAATATTCAAACAGGAATTTTTCTAGTTACTATACAAATGAAATTTTTCTCAGTTAGCGAAGTAGCAGTTTTTCTCAAACATGAATTGTTACAGTAACGTTACTAACTTCATCCTCGTGATATTTGAGCACACGTAGATACGTCAACGTCGTAATCTACGAAGCCAACGCTTTTTTGAAAGCATAATTTCATAAAAAAGTATGTAACCTTCTGTCGAAAATTTTGAGTCACTTTCCGTTCCTCTTTCGCTATCAAAGCTTGGCACATTCATCGTAATTCATCGTCGTTGATTTTCTCCGTTGCTTAAAAAAAAAAAAAAAAAGAGCGAGACATAAGATCGTATCACGAAATACGTCAAAAGTTTGAGAAGCTGTTCTGAAATTTGACGCGCATCGAGTGTGCTCTCTTCTTTACTACGCTTCTTCTTTTTCACACACGTTACATACGTTATACGTGTGTGTGCGTACAAAGCGTCGACGGACGAATCCGTTGGGTTGCAGATTTCTTTCTCATCTTTCTCATCGCCGTGAGTTAGGTCAGGTGGTGAACTGCAACGGCGGAGATTTAAACGGCTTTTAAAAAGGTTCGGGCTGCATTCTTAACGGTCGCGGGTCGTTGTGCTTTCAGGAGTTATTTTTAACCTCACCTTCTCGCTGTGTGCCACACCTACGTACACGCCTCTTGCAAACGCACATTTATACGTAGACTCACACATAACCTCGGCTTTCCTTCGGGACAAGCTCACCTTGTCTTACCTGCACGCTTTTCTCGCATTGCCGACGGAGCGGCAGTTTTTTGTTTTTTTTTTTTTTGGGTCGTATTTACACAAAGAAGCGTTGCTTCCGAATCCAAGAAGAGCGGAGGAAATTTCGGGGAGAAAATAAAAACGGAAATTCAAGAAGCGGCCGAGCAACAAACGTTTCTTTATCTAGTTTTTCTAGTCTCATCGCTAATTTGAGGTTAGCTACGTCATAAAAATGCTGTACGGTCAGAATTTATCGACCGAGTAAAGTGTCACTAATTTTTAATATTATCGAAAGTCTGCAATATCACTGAAATGTCCCATGTAGGTAAGGGAATTCTATATGGCGATACGAAACAAGAATTTACTAAGGATGAAATATTTGTTTTACGCCACAATAATGACAGAAAATTTATTATTGTAATTGAGTAACCGTTGTTTTATATGGCTTGAAAGAAAAAAGCTTCCGGATGCTTATACTATAAATTTTCATAACAGTAATGTGTAGGCTTTGATAGTCGTTAAAAGAGGTGACATGTTCACTCGGTCGGTAAAGGCGGTAACGTAAGGATTCTTAGGGAATAATTAGTACCCCGAACTTTAAAACGACTTTGAAAGTGTCGAGTTTTCAAAATATTTTAGAAGTGTTTCGCTTCTTTATGCGGTTTTTAGAATCTCAGGGCTTCTATAAAAGTTACGAAATAACGATTCTTGCCTAAAAACGCATCGTTACGAGTTTGGAATTCGTTTTTAAGCTGCACCCGAACTCGATTTTCCACTATTTCTAAATCAGCTTCTCGAGTATAACATCGCTGACTCGATGTTGAAGTTTGAAATTATTTAAACAAATCAAATCCCGTTTCACGCGGTAATAAAGAAGAAAAATTCGAATTAAAATAATATCTTTGACAAATTACCGTGAATGTATAATACAAACGACGTGATTTAGAAAACTAGTGAGAAACTATCGACGATACTTCTATAAGTAATGCAAAAACGCGCTTGCCTACGTTGTATTATACATATGACGCCAAAAAAAAACTCTTGTTACAATCAATATCTGTCTTGTAGAGTTGTTAGAATCGTCGATCAGGGAAAATCGCGTCGTTGCGGCACTCGATAATTTCCAGGAAATTTCAACATCTTTATCAACTTTACTGCAAGCTATAATCCATACCTCTCAACAGGTTTGTATAACCAAACCTACATACCTGTATACCTGCCTTACGAGTGCGGCAAGCGATAAACCACACGCGTAAACACCGCGTCAGTTATGTTTTACGTATTATATACTTGGGTACAAATACTTACCTGGGATTATTTGTTCCGTCCACTTGCAGTACGCGCGTTTATACTTAAATACAGATGGCAAGAATTTTTTTTTTTTTCTTCTCACTGTTTAAAACAAATTTGACTTCTCTGTAGAGCACGTCAAAAAAAATCCCAATTCGTATTACTTTCATCGGAATGAAAATAAATTTGGGGATTATTGCATAAACTGTTAATTTTTTTCACAAATTTCTTTTCATTCAAATTTAACGTTACAGTTTACTGATAGAATAATTCTGTTATAGTCGTAAAATAATCATTTGGCAACATTTTTTTACACATGTGACAAATAATCGCCAAATAAATTGATAAGTTTCGATTTTATTTGTACAATTTCCATTCGCTTAGCAACAGACACTGTTTCTGAGTAAAAAAATTTCTCGTTTTCAAACACACGTAATTTTCTTTGCAAGAGTGAACCGTGCTTATTATGTTTAAATGATCACTATCAATTTTTAATTAATATAGTCGGTAACTATTACCCAATAAAATAAAATTGCACAGTAACATTTCGTAACTTTAACAGAAGTATGTCTACAGAGATATAACGTACTTCGATCACACATAATATGCATATGCAACATAGCTATGTGTATACAATATACATAATACATCTTGACCGTCCTTTTTTTTAATGAATCTAACGTTAGCTCAACCGTTCCATACATTTTTATAACGGTTTGATTGATCAAACAGAAAATTGGCGTTTGCCAACTGTTCGTCAGTGCCTCTCGCGTGTCTCTGAATCCAATTTATTCTACAAAGGTATAGTGTACATTAAGGTGGTCCTTATTCAGGGTGTTGAAGAATTTTTGCCAGACCATCCCTCAAATCAACTTCAAATAATTCGGAAACAATCGCCTAATTTTTTCAGATTTTTACATCGAATCTAAGATAGTCTTCGCATTGTGATCGAAGTTTCTTATGGAAGTGACATGAGAAAAACTTTTTTTCTCAGTATATATTTTATTGCAAGAGTAATAATGTTCCAAATAATCTGTAACCGCGAGGTTTTGGTGAGAATTAGTGCTACTATCTGGGAAAAAATACACATCATCGTACCAGGCAATCTAGACGAATTGCACAACCTCGAAACCTGACTTTTTTTTATTTATTTAGAGGAAGTACAATTCGTCTAGATTGCCTCGTACGATGATGCGTATTTTTTTTCATATAGCATCACTAATGCCGACTAAAACTTCGCAGTTACAGATTTTTTGGAACATTGTTACTTTCACGATAAAATATATAGTGCGAAAAAAAGTTTTTCTCTCGTCACTTCCATAAGAAACTTCGATCACAATGCGGGCCGTCTCAGACTTGCTGTAAGAATCTAAAAAAATTTGGCGACTCTTTTTAAATGATTTGAAATTGATTTCAGTGATGAGGCGGTAAAAATTCGTCAACACCCTAAACAAGGACCACCCTAGTGTAGATACATCAGGGTGGTTAAAAAAAAAGAATATATTTTATTCGAAGTTACATTTTCAATAGTTGTAGGACGAAAAAATAGGGTGCCTGTTAAAATTTGAGCCGTGAAAGTTAATATTTACTGATTCCTAAATGCCATTTTTCATTTTCGATATGATTAACACGAGAAAATAATTTTACTTTCATTCTGAATTTTGTGGCTCAGTGATGAGGCAATGTAGATGAATGTTCGATACACGTTTTTGTAAAAAATTGAATGCTCTACAAGAAAGTTCTCTTATAATTTTATGATAACTCGACTCTTTCAAAAGTTATTCAAGGCTAAAGTTGAAATCATGTGAAAATTCACTTTTTTCGAGATCAACAGCGAAAATACTAAACTTGTTACAGAATAATGTGATTTTTCTTTGTAAAGCATTGCAATTGCTAATAAAATCATTGAATGTCATTGAATTAATTTTCAACTTGAGCAAATATTTAAATTTTGTATCGCTAAGGAAAACTAATGCGTGACACGCTTCTTTTTTCTTTTCTATTCAGTATAATCGACTCTTTTATTAATATCGATACTAAAATGAATCATCCGTGCCTAATCATAAGGTACAGACTTATGTTAAAATACTAAATCTGTATTCAAAACGAATCTAAACTTTGAAATATAGAAAATCCTAGGTCAACTTGCTTTCTCGCAATTGTTAAACAATGCGTGGGTGGAAATTAATTATTCCTTTTGCATTGCTCGCGGTGATTGATGGGCTGGATTTGACGATAATGAAGTATCGCCGCTGCAGTCAGCCATTCAACGACGCGTAGAAATATATGCATAGACAAATTATAGGCCTTGTTTTCATTGCCTCTCCGTATACAAATCACATTCTCATTATTATACACCCACAATGTATTTAAGGATCATATCGTCCAGCGAGAAGTGTTACGTAAAATAAAACAATGAATGCAATGATTTATTTCATGTTGTTATTGTTCTTCTTCCTCGTTGCAGATCGATTTTCAAGGCGAGAAATTCTTACGCGTAAATTTATCGCAGTTTCAATTTTTCAGAGATAAATGAGATTGATAAAAATTGACTTAATGTAACCAAGAAGCGGTTGTAAGAAAGATAAAAGGCAGAAAGCCTCTACATTCAGTTTTAATTCGTAGAGAATACAGATTTGTTGGATCGAAGACTAACTGTAAAAATATAAAAAATCAGTTGTTTTGAGATATTGCAAATGGCAGCCGGATTAACGCGGTTTAACCCTTTCAAAATCATCTAATTTTGATAGTTTGTTCGATCTTAAATCCGCCACGATGGATCCGCCATCTTGGATTTAGAAACGATCAAATTCTTACTTCAGAATCGTGCTCAGCGACTCCGAAAACTTCCGACTAACAAAAATTCAGGCCAAAATATTGAGTGGAAAAATGTTTTACCGAAAGGGTCGAACCCGATTATAATGCCAGAAAATATGACTTGCCTTAGAGTTGAGTTTTTTTTGGGTATAGGAATTTTCGACCCACAGGAACTGAAATCTGACGTCATTTTTGAGCTGCAAAACCGGCGTTTCGAGAAAACAGCAAAATTTGACGTTTTCTGCGTTTTGCCGATAAACTGCTATCGGTAAATGAAAAATGACTTGACCATCGTGTAGAGCGGAACATTGTTGAAACGGAGTCGGATTAACAAATTAAAAGAAGAAAAAATTACGTCACAAAAATCTCCCAAATGCCGTCGATAAGTATAATTTCTTTTTTCTCATTTTACTTATCTGACTCCGTTCCCGACATACGAGGTCATAATTCCATGTAGAATTTTCCGCTCTACAGGATGGTCAGGTCATATTTCATTCGATGAAGTTGAAGCCAGCAACTAAACAGGTTAAATGTTTTGGAAGTAGAAAAATGCAAACAGTCGAGGACTGAGCGGTAACCGGAACTAAAAATTTCACTCAGCGCATGCGGCTCGAAAATGACTTCAGATTTCAGATTTGTTCCTGCGCGTCGAAAACCCCATCTAAACAAAAATGCAGCCGTATATCGATTATTTTTAATTTGGACATATTTTTACCGGACTCTCAGAGCCGGCGGCGATATGGTAGCCAAGATCACAGTCCATATCGAGGTCACATCAATTGCTCCTCAATAAACCGAGAGGTTGTATTGGTACGAGTGTTGGTTATACCGCAGACCTCCCAGAGACAATGGCGAAGATAAGTTACGTTTCTCACTCCCGTATAATCTAGCTTGTATTATACGAGGCAGATGTCTCATTCGAATCTTGTACCTTGTACTTACCTCGTCTCAGAGCTGTAACCCATTAAAATTGTGTCCAAAGGTATATCCAAAGGAATATGTAACTAGGTACTTGTTAGGTTACCACGGCCATTATCTATATTTGGACGCCTTTGAGCATCGCTGCTTGCAAAAGATTGGCTTGAATCGTTTTTCGCTAACAAAAATAAAATTACAGTCATTTTGATACAGTTTGAATTGAAAGCTTGAGGAATTTGTGGTCGAATAATCGATGCATTTTATTGATCTTATTAGAGATATCAGATGGATTGACTATATATGTAATTACTACATTTGTTAGCTGCGATGATTACTGTAAATATATCGTAAACTTGGCTATTCTTTATTCAATATCGTTGCGATATCGCTAAATACATTGTGGACAATTCATTCGATTTTGTTCTATGCGATGGTTTGTTGTATTCGAAAAACTATCGTAATCAGTAAACGGTAATATTACAACAAATTTATTACCAATTTTAGAAAAAAAGTAAATCTGTTTCCGTCTGTTTGCAGTTAAATAGTCTTCCGAATGAAATAAACAATCTTAAATTGAATCGAAGGAATCTATCAGATTTTCAACCATTTTTAAAACGATTTAAAACTAACCATCGATGTCTAAGCCGTTGATTATAATTCCAGTATTTCTTATTTTCGTACTTTTCAAGAGATTCTTCGGATCTTACAAATATAACGATAATTTCATAAATCCAATGATACAGAAAAACGTATAACAAGTTTCCTTTCTCATCCAACCTTGATCAGACAATCTTGACTTGCCAAGTAAAAATGAATTCCGAATTCCTTTTTTATAATTTTATATTAGATCGCGAGAGGAAAATGATTATTTTTAAATCATCGTTTCGTTTAAATGCACATCGCCGTGAGACGACTGTAAAGACGATTGAGGCATAAATTCTCTGTATTCGAACGTGCGAGCACGATCGTTAAAAATTTTTATCAACTTCCCATTTTCAACCTACTTTAACAGATAACTGGAAATAGCCGTAACTACGTGTATGTAAGATATAGAAATTACATGCAAGTCTATTTTTTACCGATATGCAGTGTGTTACGCATTCGTTACATATTTTATTACGGAACGTACGTAATCGATTGGCACACATGTTCTGTTTACCGAATCGCAGTTGTATCAACTTGTTACGACCACCTACGGCCTATCTTTGTTTATAATTTTCATTATCTTTACACTTGCAAATTACTTGCATCTCTTCGTCACTTGCAATTTATAACGATATTATGTTGCCCCGTTTAGTTGTATGTTTAATATGTATCATTTGCTACTTAATTAATTTCATACACCAAGTCCGTCCATAATTGTGAATTGGCTTCCGCAACATCCGGATACTCGAAGAAATATCTCTTTCGAATTATTTCATTTCCTTTTTCTAGCGCCTTGATATTTATACATCGGACGAAATTAAAAATTTATACCTACGGAACATACGGTGTGGTAAAAAAAAAAATGTTGCAACAAATGGCTGCGTCAATTTTTCGATGATAAAAGAGCAGAATATTGTGATGTTTTAATAATTTTTTTTTTAGAATCACGGCGACATTTATTTACAAATTAAATCCAACTTGACAAGCTCGAGTTGGATATTTCAAGCCTCTGTTTTTTCTTTATTCTTGCACGGTTTCGAGGCCTTCAACCTAACGATCAAGCTTATGCAGTAATAATAAACTGTGCATCCTACATTCCGCATCGTCCGGTTTGCCACTGATGATCGTTAACGACAGATGAGATTTCCGATAAGAAAATTCCTCGTCCCATCGTAACACTTGCGCATATACGTGGGTTTAATGGATTTTCACCTCACTCCAAGGTCGGACGATCGCGACGATGATTCGCTCTACTGATACGCAATTACAATTGTCGTATTTCACAGCCCGACAGTCGACAATGTTTCGACTCAATAATATTCGTTCGAGTTATAATAAAATACCCGTTATATCACAATGGAATTACGTGTTCACCTGGCGATATGTGTGAAAAAAATTCACCTACCGACCTTTTCGCAAGGGATGGGTAATTTGCCTCAATGCTGTACCAGGAAATTCAACGCGCTGTGAAGTTTAGTCAATTGTAATTCTACGACAATTACATTCCCAAGTCCATCCATGCTTCATTCATTTTTTATCTCCGTATCGAGAGAGCTTAGAATTTTTAACTCTCATCAAAGTCATCGATTTTCGGGATCTAAACTCAGGCGTTTTTCTTGTTGCGCTGTTTATTCTTCATCCTTCAATCACGCGACTTGAAATGACGAAAGAAATTGTAAATTTTGATACTTTCCCACATCGCTCGAAATTTTTTCAGTCTTATCAAATTCGGATTTATCCTTTACTTTCACACCTAATATATCTTGTTCAAAACCACTCAAGTTCACTTCTCCCTGGTAATTTTATCATTTCGGCATCGGTACTGCTAAATTAATGCACCACGAAGATAGTCATTAGTTATCGCGCAATAGGATTCAATTATTCTACACTCCTTGTCGCTGCAATTGACCCGAAAGTCAATTAGGTAAAACACTCGCCGCGTTACTGGGAATCGCAAAGTCGTAGTTGCCCCAGAAATTTGAATATTTACCGCAACGCGAGCTTTTCGCTGCAGCTTTGCTTCTGACGGATTGGAGGACAATCGGAAATTTTCATCCATGAAAAGTATGACCGCCACAATTAAGCTTTTTCACTTGAATTTATAACTCCATTCGCTCCTGACTTTAATAAACTACGTTAATAAGTTTTATGAATTGACTTGATCCGTCGGGCCATTTTCTTGGATATCAAATTATCTGTTCAGATTTTTTCACATTGATTTATATAATGTATCTCCAACTTCCAACAATCTCCAAGCGTTTATCGTGATTTTCAGTTATTTTCACCGAAATCACCGAAAACGCTGTAAAATCATTGGACATCGATGGAAATCACTTGGTAAGCTGGAAATTAGCGAAAGGACACATAACGAAACAGAAATCATAACGGAACGTTAATCAATAAATATCATTTGGCGATTACCGTGAGACTTGCAACGATTTCCACGATTTCCAATGTTTGCAGTGCGATTTTTGTGAAATGTAATTTCGAGTGATCAGTAAAAATTTCCAACAATTTCATTTACCTCAATCGATTTCTCACTGTTCCAAATCATGTTTTTGTCGCTCAAGTGCCTTTGATTTCAAATCAGATTTTCAACCGTTGAATTTATAACTTCATCGAGTAACTTTATCCCAGAGTTCCTCGTCAGTATTGCATTGGTAGCCAGTTCTCGGTTTAATTTTTCATATTTCTTTTAATCTTACTCTATCCGTTAACTCTAACTTGAATTGTATTTTATCTCATCCCCTGCTAAAACCTAAACCTACCATTACACTCCCCACTGTAATCTGCTTCAATTTGTTTGACTCTACCTATTTTAAGTTATTTTTCCAGCACTGAAAGAAATTTTTGTTGCCGGTTACCGCTCAGTCCTTAACTATTTTCATTTTTTACCACAATCGAAAAATACAGTTTTAGGTGGAAAATGAAAATTAGTTTTATGGCTGTTACCGGAAAGTCTAGTATCCGTTGCTATTCTTTCTCATAACGATCACTGTTGCTATATTTTCTCGCAACTGTTGCGAAAATTTAATGCTTGTGCAACAATAAATTGACGCTAAAGCCTTGTTTAACTAAAAAAGTAGAGTAAACCTCAGAAATTGATTTTGCGTTGCAATTACCAAAAAAGAATCGACGATAGCGCAAAATGGTTAGGCGTACCTCGTTTTTCCTAATTCCAACAATATTCAAACAGTTTTTTCTAACGATACCTGTTTTACCAAAGTTTTCTAGTTACTGTAACAAATGAAGTTTTTCTCGGTGTGTCTGTTTACTTCCATTTTCTATTTCTTCGATATTCTGTATTAATTTTTAGTCATTACGTGCCTGTCCAACATCGCTACGGACATAGCGAACCTCTATCTATCCATCCATCCATCAGTCGGTCAGTCAGACGTGATGCTGGGTTATCGTCTTGGCCTCGGTTGAACCGTGTAACAAACGTTAAGCGATATCCTCCTTTGTCTCGCGCACTATTCGCGGCTCGTGCAGGTTTACACACTCGTCGTCTTCTCCACCCCCTCGAATGGATTCACGGATGCATGGATGCAGCGACTCGGAATACAAGAACACATGTGAAGAGGTGTCGAATGGTGTGGTTGTACAGTGTCACCGTCCTTCCGTTGCAGCTGAGGCTTCTCGGCTCGTATCGTGTTCATAATGCACCTTTACCTTCACTGCTGGACGTACACACTGCACGTGCAGTCGTATAATCGGACTCTGCAACTCTTCGGCTGATAAGAGACGCGAGCCAGTAGAAACTCAGGATGAAGGCGAAACGGCGGTACAATTGTAACCATGATAGCAAGCGGACGGACGTTGTACTCGTGGTGTCGGAAATCTCGCCATTGTTGCACCCCCGACACGCATGGAATCGCATTTCCAAACAAAGCGGTGCCTCCTTATGCTGATTGTGCAACAACAGCTCCGAGAGCATCCAAGTAAGATCACAGTCACAACAATGCTCCAGAATGCGCGTTGCGATCAGGAATCGCAGTTGCTGCATCGCATATGAAATATACTTCTCGCAATTGGTGATTTTGACGATGACGATCGTGTCTTGATCACGGTTTTTCACGAGGAGGAGGTTAGTCACGTTACTGTAACAACTCATGTTTAGGAAAAATCGCTACTTCGCACCTTTACGATTGTGTCCGAAACTCGGTAAATCAGTACAAACAGAATATACTGTTGTTTTGAAAAGTCAACTCCTTAAAGGTTATTCTAAAATTACCCAACGGTCACGATTTTTCACCCTGATATTTCGTAACTTCAGCCTCATGGTTTTTTAGACAATCAGTTTCAAACACGTTGGTACTGCACTGAGAAAAGTTTCATTTTTCATAGAAGCTAGAAAGATTCAGTAAAACGGGTATCGTTAAAAAAAACTTTTTGAATATTGTTCGAATTACGAAAAACGAAGTACGCGTAACCATTTTGCGCTATCGTCGATCCTTTTTTGGTTATTGCAACGCAAAATCAGTTTGTTCGGGTTACTCGACTTTTTAAGTTAAACAAGGCTTTAACGTCAATTTACTGTTGCACAAGCGTTAAATTTTCGCTGCAGTTACAAGAAAATATAGCAACAGTGATCGTAATGAGAAAGAATAGACTTTCCGGTAACAGCCATAAAACTAATTTTCATTTTCTACCTAGAACTATATTTGTCGATTGTGGTAAAAAATGAAAATAGTTAAGGACCGAGCGTTAACCGGAACTAAAAAATTTCTCTCATTGTCAGTGCTGGATCGATAAATTTTCTCAGTCTTCAGATCAGTGGCACATTATTAAGGGGGTATTCTAGTGTAGGGGCATGAATTTGAGGTGTTTTTTGAAGTGCTATAAACAAAAAACAAAAAATATTTTTACCATCCATTTTTTTATCAGGCGTTTATTATCATTTCACGATTACAAAAAAAAAAAAAACAAGTCAAGAAATACAAAATTGAAAGTGCTATGAGTTGTTGAAGTGGGGGGTACGAAAAAAATTGCGCGCCAATGTTGTCACGATTGCAAGCATTTTCAAAATCAGAAAAAAAAAAAAAAAAGATTATTAATCTACATAAATGCAGCTATCGTACTAACCAAAAAAAAGTCGAAAAAAAATTTTTTTTTGCCAAATTACGGCTGTCCGAAAAAAATAATACGTTTTTTTTGACTTTTTTGGACGTTTCTGAATTTTTTAAAAATAGTAAAAATTATTATTTCGTTATAATAATAGTTCGCGCGATAGAGACATGTATTGAGAAGATTCTCACCAAATTTCAAGTAAATCGGTTCAATAGAACTTGAGAAATCATGTCAACCGTTTTGAAAAATGTAGTTTTGAGAAAAACGCGTTTAAAGTTTCGAGTAAAATTCGTTCCAGCCGAGCCAGTATTGAAGACGTGTCACTAAAATAGCTATATCTCTGAAAATAATTGAAATTTTGACTTGTCCTTTCAAGGACACATTCTTAAAAGGTTAAGCTTTGAAAATATAAAAAAAAAAAATCGATTTTTTCAAATTTCTACACTAGAATACCCCCTTAAAGGGGTCTGGATCTCTTGTAACGCGGTATGGTGTGAAGAATGATTCAACAAACAGTACTCGATCTTCGATCTCCATTACACGACAAGATGTGGATTACACCCGTGGTATTCTTTTATTCTTCTCTCTCACAATTACTGTACAATCGTGTCTTCGTCATTGGAAACTTATGGTCCCTTAGTCTGCAGGTACACATTGATATAAGACACATTTCACTGGTACCGTTGCAGCGTTTTTTTTCTTCCTCTTCTTCTTCTTCTTCTCGTTCTTCTTGATTCGTCTCGGAGTCAGGGTATAGATGAGAGTAATTGATATCGTGCCTTGCCGTTCACCAATCACCTCGAACTACGTGGACGTACCTGAGTGCTCGTGTTCGACGACTAGCCCACGCATTTATATAGGCGATCGGATACTCGCGCAGCTGAGAATCCGATCGAAGTAAGAGATTAAAAACTTTCATTCATCCGCCTCCCACATGGATTTCATTCAACGATTTCAAGTACAACGTTCGTCCGTAATTTCAGGGACGTTAAACACCAGTTTCGTACCGTCCTACGTCTTCAAATTTTTTCAAACTTTCCGCAAAATGATAAACTGAAACAATAAAACTTCTGTTAAAAATACCCATTTCTTTGCGGTTTATTTTCTACGTCCATATGCTTTTCCAATATCTTCATCTTGCTGACGAACATTTCAACCTGACGGTTGAGCCTGAATCAAAAGGGGGACGGAAGCTGAAGGAGAGATTGAGGACGCGCGGTAAAAAAAAAATAAATTCACGCGTGTGTGTGTGTGTGAATTATGTGGGATAATGAACGTTTTTTTTCACCAACGTATCGGCGACGAGCGCCTTACAATATCCAGACGTTCTTATTACGCGCCCTGCTTCATTCGTTGCGTCGAAACGAATCGACATGTATCGATGAATAATGGTTATTATTATATCTTGAACAAAATTGTTCGTCGGCAATTGCTCGATGAGTCGCGTTCGCTCGTGTCCTTGTACAAATTGAGATACGATTTCGTCTCTGTCTGAATTATCTTGCAAATATGATTTCCAATAAAAGTTCAGCAGGTAGTTATCTGGTAAAGTTGATCCCCAAATACCTCGTTTCGGTTTCTATACCGCAGTATTCCGTTGTACATATATATACCGGGACAATCTCTTGAAACTTGAAAATCAACCGCGCATGCGCTAAATAATTCTATCTCATTGGTCGGCGAAATCTTCCCGCAGCGATATTCTTGTCTGCGATGCAGGCGTGCCAACCTACGCAAAATGTCGACGTTCGAATTTTCAAAGAGCATAAGCATTAAATTTCGACCGTTCTTTGAAGAATCAACTTTCCGACCCGATAACAAATGCTTCTCAAACCTTTCCGAGTCACCATCTCAATTATTTGATATTCTAACCTCGAAAATTCGTATCAACTACATCGCCGGCAGAAACAGTTTGACAGCTGAAACTCGGGTTGGCCAGCCTGCGCGAACAGCCGATAAAACTCGCGCATGCGCGGTTAATTTTCAAGTTTCAAGAGATTTTCCCGATACATACACGCATTGGAAACCTTGTCTACATTTTTAGTATTCTGTTTATGTTTAATTTTTAACAGTTTCATCGATCGATTTACAAAACGTGGGTGAGGTGGATATTGTTTCTTTCGAATCATTCGACGTTCTTACGAATGGAAAAGAAACAGATTTTATATAAAATTCCATCAATTCAGCTTAGAATTATAAATATATCACGTAACCTTGCGCTGATAAAATTCACTAAATGACCGATTTTGAAAAATACTTCAACTAAAATATTTAAACCTCATCGAAAGGAAACACAAGAGAAGAATCAACAAACAAGAATGAAAATACAAAATCTTGGAGACAAATATTCACTGCCCGACATGTAAAATGTAAAATGTAAAACGAGATTTTACCTCGCAGGCTGTAAAGTACACGGCTGCTTCGGTTCATTGATAAACATAATTATTCAAATGATTTTCTCGCTGCTACTCGAGGAGCGTATTTGCATAGAAGTGCAGGGTGCAGCCTTGCTGTAGATGTTTTTTTATTTATTTATTTTTTTTTTCTTTCCATCATTTTTTATTTCATTTTGTTCAGCCTCGTTTTATTTTATCCTCATATTTTTTTCCCCCATTTTCCCACTCGTTTCACACATCCGGTTACGTTCGAACGTCCACGCGGAGTCGAAAGGAAGTTCTCACTCACTCACTTCAGCGATATTGTACCGTATAATGTATACTCGAGCACCTTGCTTTACGTGAGATTTCTATCGCTCCGAATTAATTAACCCGTACGGCGTATATATAATACCTACTAATATTTTCACGCGTGCAATCACGTAATCTTATACGCTGATCGGTGAATGAAGTAAAACCTTGTCTTCTTCTTCTTTTCCCCCCTTTTTTATTTATTTATTTATTTTTTTTTCTCTTTATTCTAAAGATTTTTTAACAAGCAGTGATATTCACGCTACTGCTATTGCATGTAATTCGCATTCGTCCAAGTTTTCTAACTATAAGTAAATTGCTTAATACATGGCAATTAATACGTAATTTGTAAGCCTTATTCTGTGCAAATGGTTTCTTTTCTGTCTTTTTTTTTTTTTTTCTTTTTGTTATTTTCAACCAAATACCAAGTATTGTTGAAGAATATCGTCTTAAACTAATTCGATTATACCGTTGATAATTATCATTGTTATCATTGTTATCATTGTTGATTTCGATATTTTTTTTATTAATTTTTTATTACTTCGTATTCATATTTCTCATCCGTAAAAGAATGAAATTGGTGTCAGGAATATTTCGGTAAAGTTACAACTGTTTATATCGATACGGTAGAATTATTTATAAAAAAAAAAAAAAAAACTGCCACGGACAAATGTTTTGACTGTTTTTAAAAGTTTTCGAGTAAATATATAATAGATTGTGAAAAGTTAATTGGCGAACGTAAGTTACTTAAAAATCGTGTTTTCCGCGTTATTCTACGACCTAATATTTCAACGAGAACTCGTCCAAACTTCGCACGGTAATTTCACAATGTGTCGAATTAAGGTAACCAAATGACAGAAAAAAATAAAAATAACACTCAAATTTATAAATATAGGTTCAACGTCAATCACTTTCATCGAGAATTTAAACAAACCATTCGTCTATCTGTTACGCGAACTCAACTCAGGCGTTACATGTTTTGCCGCGACAAGGGAGCTAAGGCGTGAAATTCATCGCTGTTCTATTCCTACTTACCGACAGAGCCAAAAATAGTTCAACTTTTTTCTCAGAGAGTAGACGCAGATGGAGTTGCCGATCTATTCTTGTTCGGATTTCCGCCTAGCTCGTCTTTCGTTTCTACCATCGTTAGATAAACGCTCTCCGCGAGACACTCTCTTCCTCGCCTTTGGCTTCTCTGTACTATTATCCTTATCCTTGTCCTTATATATATTATCCTTGTTGCTATTCTTATTGCCATCGTTTTTATTTTCCTTGTCCCTAACCTTATCCTTATATATATTATCCTTATTGCTATTCTTATTGCCATCGTTTTTATTTTCCTTATCCCTATTCTTATCCTTATCCTTATCATCCTTATCCTTGTCCTTATATATATATATATATATATTATCCTTATTGATATTCTTATTGCCATCGTTTTTATTCTCCTTATCTTTATCCTTATCCTTACCATTATCCTTACCATCCTTATCCTTATTATATTTATCCTTAACGTTGTCCTTATTATTGTCATTATTATTGTGCGTCGCATTCTTTTCCCGCATTGCTCTCAGCCGTTAACGAAAGATCTGCTCTTCTGCTCGTCGCTGTGACTGGGGACAAAAAAAAAAGGAGAAAAAAATCGCTCGACATCGTCGGTGGTCCATTTGTTAGTTGCAACTCGACTCTTGGCATTATGGCAAAGACCAGCCACTCTCACACTGTAGAAGTCCCGTCGCGTAAGTCGCTACCGGTTTTTGTATCCTTGGCGAATCCACCATCGGCGGAATAAATACATTGTACAAAATTAACGCGTCAACTTGGCTTAAAATTTATAGAATTCGATTGATATTCGTATGAGAAATTGTATCGAGTCAATGCTGCGGAAATCGAGGAATTCGTGGGAATGGCGAGGAAACGCGTTTCTAACATTGTTTTGAAAATCTACGGACGCGACGATCGAGAATGAAATATCTTGAAAATTTGAAACGAAGCTTTCGGAAACTTATAGGTCAGATATTTTGTTCCTGCGTTTTCGAATTTGTTTGAAAAGACTGGCGCGTTTTTTTTTTCTTCCAAGTTACGATTCATCGAAAGAAGTTTGAAATTGTGCACGATTTTAATACCAAATTACATTTTTTTTTCCGATGGAAAATGAATTCTTCGTCTGGAAATCTATTTGATGAAAAATTTAACATCAGTGTTTAAGATTTTTTCATACTTTTGGTGCTTCTAATTTCAATGAATTTTCACTCGTAATGCATACAGGGAAAGTTGACAGTTTTATATTTATGAAACCGATTTGAAACGTATGATTTTAAACAAAAAAAATGAAAAAAGAAAACGGCTCACTGAAGACAATTCAAGTAATTCGCAGCAATTGGAACGACGATCAAAATTTAAAAAGTCTGACAGGCACTAATCCATGTGTAAAAAATTCTTTAACATTTCTACAGAATATCTGGTGCCGAGGATTCCAATCGCTATAAATTGATGAAAAATCAAAATTGAAAAGATATATAACGGTATTGAAGTTTCGCGTATGTTAAATATTCATGTGTGTTTTTCATTCATTCGACATGGATCCTGAAAAATCGTTTCCATTAAACGCAGGCCGCGTTTGAAGTCGGGCAAAAAATATTTGTGTAAATTCTTTACCCCGTGTAGAATAAAAAAGGGAACAACAAAGCCTTGGATGATCTCGCAAGGTGTGCAAAGCGTGTTGGGTGAAAAAGCCACAACGAACCTTTCGCGAGGTTGCCGCGAGTAGGTATAATTTCCGCTTTGTAAATCCCAGAATCCCCAGAGGACCAAAGACGAAAGCCAGAATGATTCCTGCGGCAGTGCTCCATGCATTTGATACTCATCAATTACACCTGAGCATCGTCAGCCGACTGATGTTAATATACGTCTCGCTTTCTGCCGCGTCGCGTAGTTTGATCTTGTTTTGCAACGAATAACGTGATCCATTTACGGTGTGAAAACGATCGCCGCCGAAAAAAAAAAAAAAAAAAAAAAAAAAAAAAAAAAAAACTCACCGCAAATCCACGACCGTTTCGTCTCACCTCGCGAAATTCAACTAACCGATCGGAGAACAAAGCATCGTGATTTGTAATTACTTTCATATATTTCAAATAAAAACTGCATTTGTATTTTTTGTATTGAGAAAAAAATGGAATTCAAGTTGCATTGCGATTTTTTAATTGCGGACAAAAAAAAATATCACATACAATTTCCGTTGGTTTTTTTTTTTTTTTTTCTTTTACGATTTGGAAAACTAAAATACACATCCGAATATGTAATTTGTATTTATAGAGCGGAATATAGATGTGTGTTTGTAATTAAAGCAAAATAGAGTACAAATTATATTTGAAATTAGTATTTGATGTTTTTATACGAATCAATTACAATTGTCAATTTATGTAATTATTTAAAATCATTATCCTATCCGATTGAAATTTGTCAATACAATCTATCCACTGTGTTAAGTCTAAAATTTCTCGCACGCAAGTGTTTTACTTAAAAACTTACTTGCGCGAATGCGTAAGAATGTGAATATAATTTGGATTTTATTTTGTCTTGATCGGCTTGATTTTACGTATCACCAGTTGCGGATAACAAGTATAATTATGTTTTTTTCGTCATCTTATCAATCACAAATTACATTTGTCATTCGAAGCAGGCTAGAGACAATTTTCTAGAGCTAGAGCTAGAGCAATAGAGAAAAATAATGATAAATTATGTCGGCAAAAATGTCGAATAAGTTCATTTGGACAAAATTCGTTGTACTTTTGTAATAGTTTGGCGAATCGCTCAATGCATTTGAATCTTGATCGCGCATGCGGTAATTGTTTGTTTGTTTTTTTTTTTTTTTTACTAAATTGAAACGAAATTGTATTTCGAATATTTGGAAAGACAAAAAATTTTTTCGTAAATGTCGTATTAGATCAGAAACGTAAGATTACTCTGAGAACTATTTGTCCCACTGTTTCTTGAAGGCTTTACGATTCGACTCTCGTACGTGACCGTGCCCACGTTTTACGTCTAGATATAACAATAACTCGGTCTCAATCGGCTTGGCATGCCGCAAATACCTCGGATATCTACCGAGTATTTTAAAACGAATACCCTGTAGGATCGTATAATATGAATATAACAGTGAGGAAAAAATTTAGAACCCTAATTCGTGTCGGCGCCCGCGCCATATATAATTGTACAATAAGACAGGTAAACACATTTGTGACTGATGTGCGAGAATTTTTTCACAAATATTTTGTACCGCGTTTTCAATAACACATTAAGGATTTTAAATCGGAGAAACAGGGCTTGGGGAAAAAAACGTGAATACGCTGTTTTGAAATTTGTCGATTTAAAATATGCCTGAGAGTTAAAAGAACATTCCAAAATGTAGAGTCTATTACCTAGATGGAGAAAAGGTGGAACGAAAAAAGGAGGGAGAATTTTAAGAAGAAACTAAAATAAAGGGGAGAAAATCAGGTCGCGATTCATTCATTAGCCAATTAGACGTTCTTACGTAATGCTGCGCGAATTTAACTGTGTGTGTGTGTGTGCGTGTATCGTCCCGACCGGGAGGTAATTTAAGTTCCTAAATAATTGACGCCTGTGCAGAATTCTCAGGCAAAGTCGAGGACAAGTAGAACTGAAGGAAAGAAGCGAGCTACTCGTTTTTCGTGGTGTAACACTAAGAAATATTTCATTTGCTACAGTAACTGGAAGATTTCAGTAAAACAGGTGTCGTTAAAAAAACTGTTTGATTATTGTTGGAATCACGAAAAACGCGGAACGCGTAACCATTTTGTGCCATTATCGATCGTTTGTTCGTAATTGCAACGCAAAATCAGTTTCTGAGGTTTACTCGACTTTTTTAGTTAAACAAGGCTTTAACGTCAATTTATTGTTGAACAACGTGGTGAAAAATGAAAACAGTTAAGAACTGAGCGGAAAATTTTTCCCAGTGTACGAGGAATTCCGTGCCGATTCAATTTTTTTTGTTTACCCATCTCGATTTTCAGAATATCGACAAAAAGTCAGTAAAATTTTATACCTGTAGTTGCATGATATCATTTTTTTTTTTTTTTCATTCTATATAATTTGATTAAATTTATTCATTGAACGAACATTACGAACAGTGTTCACGGATCCCACAATTTCTTCGACGTGTAATTTTTTTTCATTTAGACATCAATTTTTCATCAATCAAGAAGTTTGAAAAAAATCAAGCGATTTTTTTTTTTGGTGTTTCACCCAAAATGAACTGTCAAGATATTATCTATCAACAATTTACATGTTCACGACACCGTCTGATTTATTGAATAATTTTTTCAAATCGTTAGTAATAATAATAGATGAACGATAGCAAAAATTGAATCTCCAATACGAAAATAGCTGGAAATTATTGCTAGCTGCAACGCAGAAGTTTTTTTGCTTCCGAACTTTTACCCTCTTACTTGAAAAAAAAGTCATAGTCGACGAATAATCATCGGATAAGAAAAATTTCGAAAATATGTAATTGGTTCAAATTCAAACTGACTGAGGCAATGTGCCATATGTATTAAATAATTAACGTGTATTTATACATATTGCATTAGATCCGCGGCGTTCTTCAATGGAACGCCAAGCGTAGCAGCGTGAATTTACTTGTATAATAATTATACTTCAATTCAATGTGAGCGTCTTGCTCCAATTAATATGCAATAACAGTAATAAAAATATGCACGTAAAGAATTATGAGCGGTGGCAGCGTGTGTCTTAATTTGTTCATTGCGCGAATCGATGTTTTTTCACGCGGTGCATTTGAAGTTTCTGCAATTTAACGATCGCTGCAGCAACATAATTTAAAACTGCTGAACTCTAGATGACCCGGGAAAATGGAATAACGTGAACTTAAATCTTTTTTCCCCGAAGTGTATACGTGATAAAATTTATTTATGGAAATAAGCATGATGAAACGTGTTGTAATTTACCGATTATGCGATCTAACCGCGATCGTTTGTTACCAAACAATTTTTAATAAACTTTCAAATTTTTAGTACTATTTTTAAATCTCTTGCGTTCAATTCGATCGATTATCGTTTATTTGCTTATCAATCTACCGTTCCCATAATTTTGAAGAACTGATTTTAATTCCTGTATCGTGACCAGAAGCCCGAAATCGATATTTCAATTTAAAGCAATCGAATCGTTTGTGCATTATTAAGACTTTACATAATTATTCAGCGGTTTTTCAAGGTGAGAAAATTCTATTTTCAATTTTGGATGAAAAAGATTGAGAGTATTGGATAAAAAAAAAAAAAGAAAAAAAAATAAATAACATTCGTTCCACAAACGACCCAATCTTCAAAGTTTCAAACACATCAAATGAATGTATAATGTTGAGTTCGTGGTTACACGTATATTATGCAATTTCGGGGTCGCGTTTTATGGCCGGTGGAAATTTAACGTCTGTGTCTAATATTTCGGTTAATTGTTGTCGCCTGGAAATAGAACCGACTTTACGTACTTACATACATAGATATAAGGCTGACCGGTGGGTTGTTTAGCCTTGGCGAGTGTGCCAACGTTAAAATATAATCCAAACTATAAGTATCACACTGCAAAGTAGGTGTAGATAAGTATAACCTGCAATATCGCTACGACCGCAATGCGATCATCGCACGTGATTCTCATGACCCTTTTTCAATTTCTTAAACGGTAGTGAAAATATATTCGCCCTGCTAAATCCGTACAGGGTTTGCACACACGAAATTACAACCAACTCGAAAATACAGGGAGCTTGTTTCTTCGTTAATTCGTTTGTCTTTTTCTGCGCATTTTTATGACTTACTAGCAACCCAAATTTAATGTGATAAATTGAAAATTACATTCAGGTAAGAAAAATTTTACTTACAGTTGAGAATATTTGAATAAAAAATGATAATATCTAACTGAACCTAGAACTGAGCTGGACCTAACCTCTATCTGTAAGAATTGACTCAGCGTTCGCATAAATTTGTGATCCCGTTCTGACTTGGCTTACAAATATCGTTACTTCTTCAAAACTATTAATCCGGTTGTAACGAAATACCGGGACAATCTGTTGAAACTTGAAAATCAACCGCGCATGCGCCAAATAATTCAGTCTCATTGGTCGGCGAAATCGTCCCGCGGCGATATTTTTGTCTGCGATGCAGGCGGGCCAACCTACGCAAAATGTCGACGTTCGAATTTTCAAAGAGCGTAAGCATTAAATTCCGACCGTTCTTTGAAGAATCAACTTTCCGACCCGTTAACAAATGCTTTCCAAACCTTTCCGAGTCACTACCTCAATTATTTGATATTCTAACCTCGAAAATTCGTATCAGCTACGTCGCCGACAGAAACAGTTTGACAGCTGAAACTCGGGATGGCCAGCCGATAAAACTCGCGCATGCGCGGTTGATTTTCAAGTTTCAAAACATTGTCTCGCTATAGCCTAAAATCTGGTCAAACGTTGTAGCTATTCACAGAAAAAAAAATAATCATAATCAGTTAAGTCGTTCCGGAGTTATGAGCGAACATACGTCAGAAAGACTTTGAGTTTTATACATAGGTTGATGTTGACCGAGACTTCGTCCCCGGCATGTGCTGCAATATCACTCGAAGAAAGAAAGTATTTTGAAAACACACGAAATGTCGTTGAACCATGTATATGAAATAAGCATATTTGTTGTAACGACTCGCGCACCGCCCATTCTGAAATTGATGTACTGATTCATAAACCACCGGGAGTGTGCCACAATATGTACATATGAGATGGCGTTGCTGTAGCAAAAGGGACACATTTAAAAGAAAGGGGGAAGAACTGTTACAGCAGGATAGAATTAAACGGAGAAAGATAGATATCCGCTTTGCGAAGGCGCTGTTTTCGAAAAACTTATAAAATGACAATTTCAAGTCTCATTTAAATGAAGTTATTTGTTCCATTTATTAAATCTGTCGTTAGAAAATTTGAAATTCAAGATTGGGTATCAATAACGTCTCGCGGCAAGTTTTTAGGTTATATTGAGTATATTTTCATTTCACTACGTTAGCAGTTGACCGTGCACTTAGGGCACTTTTATCATCTAATCCAGTCATCGCAACTACTTCGATATTTTACTACTTCCCTTTGACATACCTCACTTCATCTATAACGGCCAAGTTCAGGTTGAACCCTTATTGCTTATCAGCGCGAGTATATAACAAGTCCGGTGGCTTAATGAACCACTAATTGCTTCTTTGTGGCGGAAACTTTTCCAGTTGAAAACCTGCAGTGCTGCAAACTAAAAATAATAAGAAAAATAAAAATAGCTCCAACAATAAGTGAGATTTTGAATTCTAGGTAACACTCGGCCACACTGACCCAGAAATCATGTTTTTGATCCGGTTGGTTTTTGGCTGCAGTTGTAAAACGTTTAGAATTTTGTGACTTTCGGATGTGTTATAAAATTTTCTGAAGCGTGAAAGCATAACGATGATCTTTATGTGTGGCGACGGGTTTGCCTGGAATGCTTTGAAGTTATATCTACGCGTCGTAACGTTCCGAATTGGCATAGTTTCAATACGTTTCTGCATCACAACGACGACGATTCTATCGTATCGTGTTTAATACATGTTTGCAAGTAAAAATCTGTCGCTTCACGATGTTATTATATGATTTCCCGAAATTCGATGAGTATAAACATTGTAAACATCATTGACAACATCGTAAAACTGACATAGATATTTATCTACGACGAATTGATATACCGGAGGAACTGTATGGGCAATAATAACATTCCTAGATTGTTTCGTTTATGTTTCTCTGTTCCTTTCCTTTCAATAACTTGCGAAAAATCGTTATTCTTGTTCCTTATTGCCTGAATACAATTCGCATTAAATTTTTGCCGAGAAACGATACTTTTTATCGATTTTATAAGAAGATAGTCGACATTATTACATTTATCAAAGAATTAAATTGAGCTTGAGCTACGAAGATCTCATTAGCTATATAGAAATAGAAAATACTGGAAATAATGGGGAAAAAAGTTCGGGCATCGATGCTTCGTTGCAAAACTGTCAAGAATTGAGTAAATTATATTCGACTTATATTATTCAAAAAACTCATTTCTACAACTGGATTGAAATACTAATTTCTTATCATGTTGGTATCGTTGAATAATGAATTTTGTTGATAAATGAAAGAATGTTAAATAAAGAGAAAATTTGTTTCAATGAATTCGTAACGTTTGAACGAAATGAGCTGTCGCAGAGTAAAATTGAACGAATATATTAGATTTTGAACAATTCTGAGGTAATTTCAAATAAAACAGCGATATTCAAGCTTTTGTTTGCGAATACAACAGCTCCAATTTTGCCATATTTAAACAAATCCTTGTAGCCTTACGAGTTTGATAATTTGATGAATACTCAATGTCCGTCTGCATCGCAATAAAATTAAATACCAAGTATCGATTCTTGGCCAGCCAACATGCCGAACGAAATGAAAAACATGAAACTTCACACATTGAAACGAGTTTCACCACGTTTTCAATATTTTTCTGTTCCAGGTGAGTGACTGCAGCTGTATTCCTACGTGCGATGTCGTTTATCTGTTCGCGGGCTCAGCTAACTCTGCCTCCAATCTCAAGTTACTCGCAAGTCATACCTAATACATAACGTACGTATATAAGACACAGATACACGTGTATGAAACGCATTTAAATATCGTATCTAAAGTTGAACGAACTGATCTAAACTTCGCGTAATTTCTACACGCGTTGCCAAGTTGGATTTAAGGAGCGTGAAAAAAAAAGAAAACGAGTAGCATGGAAATAACAGATAAGAAAAGTCAAAATATTGCCAAGAAGTGATTCGGCTGCAGCGTGAAAAGTAAAATACGGAAAATAGTTGCCCAGAAACGCGGTTATTTTTTACTCTTCAAAATTAAATCTAACGGCGTTTTTGTCGCATTTTATTACTTTCAAATTTTTGAAATTTTTATATTGTAACAATTTTTTTCGACCCTCTTTTTCCCTACACAAATATCAGACCAACGGTATTTGTGATTTATTTACGGGCGAAACTCGATCGGTCAAAGGTTACAAGCCACGACCGTTTAAAAAATAACGCTATATCGATGCGGTGAATTTTTGTAAAACCGAACAGAAGGAGGGAAGGGAAATAAAGAGAATAATAATAAATTAAGACCCTTGAACAGACGGGAAGTTAGCCTCGCGGCTAAAATCCTCTGTGTAACCCAATTTTTTTTTCTCCCGTAAAACTCAAAACTATTCGACCCGTCGTATAAAATGTCGAATTTACGGGGATCACCTATGCCCTCGGGAATTTTTACAACCGTTCTGTTTTTGTTCTACTTTTTTTACGCACTGCCCTCTTATTTTTTTCCCCCATTCTTTGCGGAAGAATTGTCGAGAGGACGAAATCATGAATATTCGATATTTCTCTGCGCCATATTTTGGAACGCGTTTTATTATACGTAGAAAAAAAATTATTTTCTGGAAAATTTGAACATGTACAGATGTACTTTAATTTCGTTAGTAAATACTTGGCGAATATTTAGTTTGAATGATTTATTATCGCGAGTAAATAGAATTCAGATGAACGTTTTTCAAAGATTTTTGAATTTGGTTTACAGAGAAAGGGAAATGTTTTTTTTTTTCTTGCGATAGCAATTATTGCACTAAATGAACGTACAAAGTTGTTATTGCTCCTTTTATTGTTGTTGGAATGTTTGCGTTATTCGCAAGTTTAAGAAGTAATTTTTTTTTTTTCGTAACGTAATAAAGTTGACGTTATAACAAAATTCTCGAACGAGTCATCGAATTGAAGTGCAATAATTGTTGTCTGTTTTTTTTTTTTTTTTTCATACTTATTATTAGAAATGTGGAAAAAGTAATAACCATTTCAATTAGCCCACAAACAGATTTTATATTTGTGTACAAAATAATCGGTTTATAGTGATTTTATCCGCTCTCACAATCAAAAACAGTTTTCATAAATTTTCTTTCTTCAATTTTTCTATTTCTAGATTTTAAATACCGATCGCCGGATGATTTTTTCATATTATGAAAAAGTTTCCGCTTATACGCTAAACCAAATTAAAAATATTTCACTAGAAAATGGTTGTAAAGATTAGAAAAAATTAGGAATCGTGCCGATTTTAATTAGCCCGCAAATTTCATTTCTTCCGAAATTTTAAACCCTATAATTAAATCCTTTGACTCAAATTAACCGGCCATGAAATGATCAATCATTGCTACGAATCGGATTATAAATTTGTTCGTTTGAAGTGACGATTGATTGACTTGATAAAAGGTTGAATAAGGTTGCACAGGCTGCGATGTATATATTATACGAACTTTATAAAGACGAATCCTGCATGTGAAATTATTAGTTATTTGATTGACTTTTATTTTATGCCCGACGTTATTTTATAAATTACATAAATTATATTTCTCTGACTCTGACGAAAGGTATGAAAAAAGTTAGAGAATGCTTAAAGTATAATTATGTGCATCATATAATTATGTGAATCAATAATTTTCCGTACGGAAAGATTTGTTTGTTCGATTCATCCGCGGTTAATTCAAGAAACCATTTTGACCGACTATGAAAAAACGAACCTTATCCTTAATTGATGAAGCGTGTAACATGACAAAAAAACCGAAAAATTGATGGTATAAAATTTTATATCATAGAACCGACAGATTGTATATTCGTTTTATCATAATGACTACATTCTCGTTTCTTCTCAACCTTGCATATGCCATTAATTCTTCCCCAGATCTCGTATTATACACAATCCAACCAACCGTATAATCACCACGAATCCATCAAAATCGATATAAAACACACACACGAAGAATTTTCGGAGGACCAAATTTTCGATGGCAACTGCCACAATTTTACGATACACACAAGCTTGATAAATGGTAAATAGTTGCCAGTCCGCTCGGCCATTCGAGTGCGTAAAATCGACTAATCAGCAATGCAAATTATAGGGTCCAATTTTATTTCTTTATTTTATTTTTTTTCTCCTTTTTACTTTCTTTTTCTTCATTTTCAAACATTCTTATTCCTCTCCTTTTTTGCAGGAATACTTATCTAACCTTCCTCCTTGTTCTTTGAGTTACATAATAAATGCTACCTTTTTTTTTTTCTTTTTCCTTTTTTTTACGCTGCCAGTAACTCGGCATGTGGCTTACGGAATTAGCCGGTTCGAATTTTTCCCTACTCTTTTTCCCCTCCTGTCAATTATTATGTATCATACGTAAGTACATGTATACAAATATATGTGTGTATCTTTTTTTTTTTTTTTTTAACCACTCGTATCGCGGCCTGCTAGTTTTGCCATTAAAAAAAAAAAAACAGAGGCAACGTTACGGTGTGCGAGTTGATTTTTACACGAGACACGCACATGTCTGTGACGTATTTCGTTTATAGACCTGCACTGAATCAGCCCGACGACTGCCATAGAGAGTGATTTAACGATCTGGTAGCAATTACACACGTTCCGGAGATATTGATCATTGGTCTCGCGAGGAGATATCGTATATTTTATTATACACACTTTTGCAAAATGTCAACTTCTCTCCTAACCTCTTTTTATTTTTTTTTCTTTTCTTTCTATTTTTACTTATATACCTACCGAAGTCGGTATATAACTCATATGCCTGTATACACTTGCATCTTTAACGAACGAGACGCAATTTATAGCTACAGGTAATAACTATTTCTCGTTATTCCGACTCGACTTTCAAGTTTTTCGATATCTTGACCATTTTTTTTTTTTTTATTTTTTTTTTATTTTCATACACACGTTATGTTTCCGACTATTTCTTTTGGACGAAGCGTATAATGATCGAAAATTTATTTACCGATCAAGATAAATAAACGAGTTAAATTAAATGAGTACGGAGTCATTTTTGAAGGTAGAAATAATAATTAATCCATCTTCCCAAATTTACGACCGTCAGAAACCTTCGGGTTATTTTCTTTTCTTTTTCTGTATTCTTTTCTTCTCGTCCTTGATTTAATCTGATTTAGAGAATACATCGGTACTTTTTTTTCTATTTTATTATATTAGACAGCAGAAATAAAATTCAGGGTGTTCGATCTTTTGTCGAATTTAATAATACGCAACAAACAGAAGGTTGAAACAATCGAAGTAAAACAACTAAACCATCTAACTAAATTTCAATTTATAGCCGTGCAAAAATTGTGAATTATAATGTTCTGAGAATACGCGTAGGCGGAAAGTAAGGCAAACGAGCTGATTGCTGAATGAATAACTGAATAAATAAATGAACGCAGAAACCGAGTCGAGCGAATATCCGTGTTCCTTGAATTTTCTTGACTTGGCAGACATTTTGTTATACATACACGTATACGTATTATAAACAACGCAACGTAACAAGCGGTTGTAAATTACTCGTCTATAACGCATTATACGTGTAAAATATTCCTCAGGTTGGTATTTTTTTTTTTTTTTGTTTTTTTTTTTCAATTCTAGGCACGAGATATTCAACTTAAAGAAATCGTGCGTACAATAGACGCATTGCCGACTAGAAACCAAGGTCGAAATTAATTTCACACACACACACTCGTTTCCAACGTTCACCGGACGAACAATTATCCTCTGTTTTAAAAGCGTGGGTTTCTCTCACGATCAGGATCGTAAATTATACACAGTACAATAAAATATACAGAGTGAAGATTAACTTCGTCAATTGTTTCGAACACAGCCGCCGGTGATAATTACGATCTGGCTTAATTCTCAATTTTCCAATTCGAAGCTTCGATTTTACTTCCATTGATTATAAAGATTGAAATAGTACGGGGACTCTTTTGTTTCATAGTTCCAAACATAGATTTTATAAATATAATCCGTGTGAAAGATCGTTGTTCAGCCTTGGACGAATTTAAAGTTAGGTTTGCAATATTTAAATTTAGCGCATTCGATATGCTGAGAAAGAATAGAAAAAAAAAAAAAATCATTTGAATTTTGATGAAAATTGGGACTTGAAGATTTTTTGTTATAATAGGGTTGAAGTTATGTTAGTACGTCACATTAACGTAACTATGCATTTTCGGGAAGAATGTTCGTATCTCACCATTTTATATTCGTCTGAAATTCAAATTTCGTGAAGTATAAAAAATATGCGAATCATATTTTGCAAACTCAACTCTTTCAAAGTCATTCCAGATTAGCAAAATCATAGATTCTTTTCCAAGAATTCGTAATTTTATGACCTTACTAACTACAATGCAAATTTATGATTATTTTTTTTTTAATCAGACACAGAATTACGGACACTCGGAATACAAATTTGCAAATCCAACTGTTTTTTTTTTTTTTCTTAATCTCAAATTCACTTTGGGTACGAAATTCTCATTCCAATTTTTCCTCTTCTGGCCATATTCAATAAAAATTTGGCTTGATTTCCTGGTTATCCGACGTTCTTTTTCTTCTTCTTTTTTACACTGGTAATCATACTTTCAAAAGGAAACGTTTTTGACGTACGTCAACTTGGCACGGTGGGTGGTTGACGACAAGTGATCAGGGTTAAAGTTTCCCCTACCGAATCTCTGTCATTCGTGAAGACAGCGATACAGTGAACGATGACCACTCCCTGACAGTGTTCCGTTGTACAAACTCCCACTTGCCACTGCACTCCGAACCATCCGCTCAAAATTCCCACTTCAGAGAGCTCAGGTAACCATTTTCGAACGTACCTTGCGGTGTTGTATTATTTCTGCCAATTGGATATCGAGAAATCTACATATTATCTAGGTATATATTGAAGTATGGATAAGGAGAAACCGAATTCGGATGTCCGGATGTCCAGAAAGCGACGTAAGCGAAATTTTTTTCTCTTCTGACGTCAGAGCTCGAGAATCTATTACGACGAAAATCAGTGAGCAGAATTCCTCAGTCCGGAAATGAGCGCTCAAATGAGAGGACGTACGGAAATCGCGCTCCGTGAATTTCGAGCACTAGGAAAAGCGATCCGTAGTTTCTATGCTTCAGGTCCGCTACCTGGTGAAACTCGACTACCAGGACAAGCCTTCCGTAGTTTCCGCGCCCCAGGTCCTTGACCTTCCGGACTAATTTTCAAGTTTACAAGTTTGATTATTGAAAACGTCATGTTTTGTGCTATCAATCCAATATGCATGGTCCAGATATCATTTTGAATCCGAAAAAAATCAAGCGACCAGGATCAACAAATTGCAATTGGTGAGTGGTTGGCATTGTATACATAGGTTTTAAAACTAGTCGTTTTTTAACACTCTAACCTCAAAATCACCACTTCGCGATTTCGAGCCTTTCGTGGCACAAATTACGGATCGAAACTCGTACCGATAAAGTTTTTTGACTCGTTCCGAAATGTACTGTTATACAACGCGAGGATGTTTTAAATGTTTTTCCATTCGTGTTTTCCGTACACAAATTACCCGTTTCTATGACGGTTCAGTGAGTCTGCGAATGCGCATGCGCTGAGTACCGAAAAGACAACTTTCAAGCCTGCGCGCATGCGCTATCGCGAACAAAGCTGACATTGCGCGACCCTAACCTCAATTTCGTGCTCCGTGAAAAAACGCGCAACATACTCTTGTTATATAAAAAATCGTACTCAACAAGGAGTCAACGGACTTTTCGCCTCGCGTATTTGTAATATTCGTCTTCGGCTTAACTGCGATTCATATTGCAAACTTACGCTCGGCCCGAAAAGACCGAGTTTACCTCCTTATTACACGATGTACTATTTGGACGCGAATTTTTTTTTTTTTTTGCACTTGCACAAACAGAATCGGTGATGTGAATAAAAAGAACGTTGCGTTGACATTAATAGGTGACAGTTTTTAGGAAGTAAGATTTGATCGATAGTCTGATTTGAATTATTATAAAAACTTTCATTGAAAAACATTTCGATGGAAATTTTCGACGGTGTTTTGACTGGAAAAAGTCGGTTTTTCTTGTAATTTTCAAACCTTCCAGCTGAAATTGAACTCTTAAAATAGGAAAATTTATAGCTATGGAAATTAATCGAAGGCGTGTTTCTCCTCAGGAAAAAAGCGGAGAGTCCGGTTAACGAAGGTTCGGATTGCATAAATCGAACGCTGATTTGCATCTTTCGATGTAAGTCATCGCGGTGATTCGCACGCGATTTGAAAAGCAGGATTTGCGAAAACATTCATGAGGTTTATTGGTCAATAATTGATACTTTTAATTAAATTTATAATCACGAGATGATCGTTTTACGTTGAACATACATCAAATTGTTGTTTGATTCAAAAAACTGTTTCCCACAAATTCACTGAAACACTTTTTTCGTGATAATCGTATCGTTATTTATTTACTTTTACAATCCTCCGCCGATATTTATTACGATCAACAAATAGCAGCGTTGAATTAACTACCTAAAAAAAAAATCGACTCTAGCGTCTTTTTAAAAAATACTCCTTTGAATAAAATGAACCAGCGTAAAGTAAAATAAAACGAATTCGCTATATTTTTAACAAACTTGAACGTACGCTGAGGCTTTTGCTTACAGTTCCAACATTTTCGATGTTCATATCTCTGTAGAGATCAAGTAATTGTAATAATATGACAAACGTTCAGCGTACTATTAACGTAAAATTGTTGATTTTTTGCCAGTTATAATGCCAAAGTTTAATTTCTCACGGATTTCTCTGGATTTAACCTTATTAATTTTTCAATTTTTTCTGCGCAAACGATCCGAGCTTTTTCACGCAGCACGTCGCAAGGGACAAATTGAGGCCAGCGGCCAATTCCGGGTTCTCGGTACGTGTTCCAATTGCAAGACAAACACCGTTTTATTGCCTTTACAATTACTATGCCGTGTAACGCGCGCGCCTCGACATTTTTTCCTTTATTTTTTATATACGCGCAAGTGTTCGTACATACACGACCGATGCAGTTTGCCAGCAACGAATGCGGCGACGTGTCATATGCATTGAATATCTAATATCCCTTTGACACGAATCTAGCCTATAAGATAGAACAAATTGCAGAGATCTGACCGATTCGCGAAGTATTTCGAGGTTGAAAATTCAAGGAAAACCGATTAGCAATTTTTACCGAAACACGTTAATTCGTCGATCGATTGACGGACGATTATTCCTACAGCTTACGTCGCGTGTTATTTGTGAAACAGCATATTACGCAGATTAAAAAATCATTATTTTTCAATTAGACAAAGAGCTGCTTGTATGATATACAACAAGTTACGCTTGTGATTATAACCGCGTAGCATGATAATCGAGATTCGATCAGTTAACCTGGAAGGATAGATAAAAATCACTTGTACACGTAGGTGTTCAGCCCCGGGCAAAATTTCCTATTACGCTGCACACACAATGCGCGAGTTTTAAACAAGCGACTTGTTCGTTACACGGTAGCCGCAAGGATCGATGGACCGGACATTATAAGTATGTTGAAACAGAATGAAAAAAAAAAAAAAGAAACGAGTGGAGAAGAAGAAAAAAAAAAAACTTACAATCGTGTTGTAGCATAAATTGGACCGGCAAGAGACGGCCAGTCGTTGACCTCAGACACTCAAATTCCTAAGGGTCTCGTCACTACGCCGAATCTCCTGTCCCCGATCTTTCGAGGATGGATCGAGAGATGCGGTACCGCAAAACCTCGACTCGAAAAGTAAAAAAGAATAAAATTACTGTACAGGTATCCGAACGGGAACATTGGTGACAAGTGCTGGGTTGTTTATTTATTTACGTTCGTACCTTGTGTTTTTTTTTTTTTTTTTTTTTTTCATTTTTATGGATAACTATAGGCGATTTTGAAACAAGTTTTTGCACTTAGATTACAATCTGTTTGCGTTTCTTTGAAAGCTGGTCGACCTCGGTAATGTCTGTAGATTCTTGAATTTTGGACGATTGCGTATTAGCCAAAAAGTTTGCGGACAAAATTAAGTATCGAAGGAATTTCAGGAAGAATCTTGTAAAGCAACTGATCATAGTTAGTTCGAGGAAACTTGCGGCAGTTTTTCTAAAATCCAAAGAAACAAGTTTGATAAATTTTTCCGCAAACAGTTAATGATTGTGGCATGTTCAAAGATTCATTCAATCTACTTTATTATACGAAAAATAAAATATATCGTTGTTTTTTTTTTCTTTTTTTTTTTTTGTCTTGATTATAAGAATAGAATTCCTAGCTATTAAACGAAAAACAATTTTTTCTCCTCTTCGATATTGTCGATAAATCGTTCTTTGCAATCGTTTCAATTTCTCGTAGCATATATTGTAGGTTTTAAATTTGATTTACTTTCGAATTTCGAACATAACTGTTTAACTGTAAATCTACGACCTCCGATTAATTTCAATAAAAAAAACATCGGTGAAAAATGAACCGATCAATGATAATTATTATTTTAATACTTTGATTAATGATTGTTAGGTTTCTGAATCTCAATTGCAATAATTGTGGATGCAAGTCTAGAGCTAAGAAATTAACAACAAGAACACGATGTGCAAAATTTTACCATTGAGCAATGAGACTCGATATTATTAATTATCGTCCTTTAGTTTTTATTCGAACACGCTCAATGCAATCAGCATATACGTAAACTTGATTGATTTACTCCCAATTTTACTACCGCGAAGCGTTTGAAGCTCGTTATTTTATCATCCTTCGCATTTATATTTACACCTATGTTGCATAATGCCGCTCGGTTTTACGATCCATAAGAATATTCAAACACCGCATGTCGATTGCAACATAGCGTAAGCAGTTTATTATAGTTGCAGTATTTTATTCGCTATTATCCTTGTACCTCCTTATAATTATCGCTTATCGTCTCCTTAGATGCAGCGCATTGTTCTGCGGCTTGTCGTCACTCCTTTGTAGCGCACATAAATTTTCATGCAGATTAAAACGAAACCCAACCGTCGATTTGAATTTCAAATTTTTTTCTGCCGACGAATTTGAACGAATATATTCATTATCGGATCAAAATTTTGACCTGTAATCGATTCGATCTGTTGGCTTCCATGCTCAGAAACAATAACAATTTTGAATATTATTGATAAAATGAGCTGATCTCTTTGATCGTTTTGCAATTTATTCTTAACGATTTTAATTCTGTATTCAATAAGTTTATCTGGATTTAGCGATTTCCAGTTTGGATAAACTGAAAATACAACAAAATAGGAATTACAAGATTAAAAATTGGTAGGTAAAAAATTTTCGTTACCAAACCGATCACAAAAACTTGCACGGCCTTCAGGTTCTCGGTTTTTCCCTATGGGTTGATCAGAATACAAAAATGTCTTACACTGATTACAATTACAAAGATTACAAATTGATTACAATGATCACAGGGATTACAAATATTACAGCAAGATTGCAAAAGATTACCAACCATTACAAATTTTTCAGATTTCAAAAAATTGCAAGAATCACAAAGATTACTGGGATTACGGAAAGATTTCAAAGATTACAGCGGAATTACAAAAGATTACAAACCATTACAGAGATTTCAATGATTTCAAAAAATTGCAGGGATCACAAAGATTACAAAAGATTACTGGGGATTACGGGAAGATTACAAAGATTACAGTAAGATTAAAAACAATTACAGAGAATGCAAGGATTACAAAGAGTTTGCAAAAAGATGACAAAGAATACATGGGAAAAAAACAGCAATTCTCAAGGTAGTTTGATTGATTGTATTTCCTCGCTCCGGGTTATTCCGTCAATACCTTGCTTATGTTTTTTTAGTCCTCTTTTCTGCCTTCTCTCCATAATTTCGTTCCAGGAACGATACCTGCTGCTCATTAAATGTACGATACAAGTAAGCGTACCACAAACTTTCCAGACGAGCCAACAAGCCGCCATTTTACTGCATTTATTGTGTACATAATGTACGTATTTTAAACAAGTATTGAACCGGGTCACTTGCAGTATCTCAGTGAAGTTTAGTACAGTCTTCTTCTTCTTCTCTTTTCATCATCTACCGTGAAACTAGTGAAAATACGCTGTTTTTTATTTCTTCGAATATTTTTTTCATTGTAAATCCTGACAGAGGAATTTATTCAAAGAATAACTTTGGTCCGTTTTTTTTTTTTTCGTACATCTCCTTCAAATCAAAAGTTTTATGCACAATTTGATTGTATTTGAAAACTCTTCTTCAAAATTTTATTTTCAAACCTGCATATCTAATTTCATCTCTATTTACTCAGTTTTCGTGACATTTTATGGTTTGATCAAAATTAAAGGGAAACGAAGATTTTAAGAAAAATGAATAATTTTAAAGCGAAAAAACAATTTCCTTGAACTTGTTTCTTCAAAATTATTTACGATAGGAAATTGGAAAAATCGCAGCTATTGACAGTGATGGAACAAAAAATCAATAATCATTTGTAATAAAATAAAAAAAAAAAAAAGAAAACAGCTGTATTTGCAAATCGCAAAATGGAAATTTTTCAATTTTTCATTCACTTGAATCAACGGAGTAGATTTTCACGCAATTGACATAGTTTAATATGTTTAATATAAATTGTCTTTCTTCATTATCCTCAAACCTGAAATCGCCAAAGCTGAAACTATCGATGCACAGCGACTATTTTGTCCCTTATAATCCAAGAAATGACATGAAAATTGTCATTATCGAACGAGAAAAAATATTTCGCTAGTAAGATTACGTAAAAGTTATAAAATTCATGTCCCATAATTTAATGCTTGAAAAAATCGACAGAAATCGACAATGCGAAATCCGCGCAAACGAAAACTTGTCACTTCGTAAATGAGTCTTGAAGCAACTAATTTTTGACACTAAACCGCGTTTTTACTTCGAGATAATTTACACCAACTTTTTAACGATCGTCACTGAAACGGTCGTCTCTTCGCTGAGCCTAGTGGCCATAACCTGAGATTTTTTTCCCATTACTCCGGAATGCAGGAGGATTATAGAAGTTCCCCTCGTGTCTATTAATACGCGAATATAATATACACATCCATAACTGTCACCCGCGTATTTCTGTGGAATATAATATATAGTGTGTCACTATATCTTACGGCTGAATACGACACTTTATCGCTAAACATTTTATATCCTCCTCCTCCTCCTCCCCCCCCCCCCATTTTATCTCCGAGCTGAGCTCCGGCACCGAGATTATGTTATTGAAATGGAAATAAATTTACTTGCAAACTTCCTCGTTACGTATCTCCCATCTCTCTCTCTCACTCTTTCTCTGTGTCTCTCTCTATCCCTCTCTCTATCTCTTTTCTAGTCTGTACTTTTCTATTTCTTTGCCGCAGAGCGTCGGACACACTCACCTGTATGACCTACGATATTTTCTTCGTTCGATCTTTATGCAAATGCTAAACATAATACGTATCTGTACGTAGCATACGAATCAAGTACTGAATTGTACCTTGCATCAATTTTATAACGCTCTACCGTTTTTCATATGTATTCGTATATCATAGGTACGCGTGTCCTCTGCTCAAAGTCGCGAATCCCGTTTCGCCCACTCGTTTCCCCGTGCCTATAAGCCTCATTTATAAATCCTTTCAATTTTTAATCTCGCCAAAAAATTTTAGACGTCTCGCACAGTTCCGTCGGCTGCTAAATTGCATATTATGCTTATACATACTCAAAAATTACAGTTACAATTATCTTACAATTTATTGAGTCATTCATAATTCCCGCGCAAATGGTGTATTTCAAGTACAATACCAAGTTATTTCGTGGAAATAGTACATGCGCGATTCGCTGCATTTAAGCAATTGATGGTAAATTTTTACAGAAATTAATCTGCATTTCGAAAAAT
Source organism: Neodiprion lecontei (assembly GCF_021901455.1). Taxonomy (NCBI): domain Eukaryota; kingdom Metazoa; phylum Arthropoda; class Insecta; order Hymenoptera; family Diprionidae; genus Neodiprion; species Neodiprion lecontei. The sequence continues at coordinate 8,823,857 of NC_060264.1, read as the reverse complement.
GAGAATACTTGTCTCCGATCGACATCATGTATCATGATTCACGACTGAAGAAAATCAAAGGTCATCCAATCGCAAAGAATAAGATAAATTACGAAATTCTCCGTAGTTGCTGAAATGTAAACGGATTTCGTTGGAGTTTGCTTTAAATTGCATAAATGCAGGAGGATTACGGTAAACTTTGACTGGAATAGCATAAATGCAGGCGGATTACGGTCAACTTTGACTGGAATTGCATAAATGCAGGCGAATTACGGTTGACTTTGACTGGAATTGCATAAATGCAGGCGGATTACGGTTAACTTTGACTGGAATTGCATAAATGCAGGCGAATTACGGTAAACTTTGCCTCGAATTGCATAAATTCAGGCAGATTCTGGTAAGGTTTGATTTGGATTGCATAAATACAGTCAATTTTGTGTAAAATGTACTCTGAATTTTATGAATGCAGTCGGATTTTTACCCTATATTCAATTATGCTTATGTAACATTTATTGTACGAAATACCTAACCCGATATATATAAGCAGCACTCTAATTCACTCATGAAATGAAAGAGATACGTAAAATCATCACTGCTAATGTGCGTAATAATGTGAAATTTAACGTTTGCCGTACATTGAGGTAAATAATATATCATTCACGGTGACAGTAGCAGCTGTGAAGTCAATCTATAGGAATAATATTATACGTCTAACTAGTAATATTATTTGTATATAATATATGCAGGTGGTAAAGATCAGCGGGGCCGTTAAGATTCCGAGAAATTTATTCTGTTTGTTTTTCTAACGTTACGTACGCTGAGTAACTGTATTTTTGTTATAATATTCGAAGTGTGTTTGCGGAAATAATTGTCAAAGAAATTAGAAGATAATGAATACATGCGACAAATTGTGATAGAAGTGAATTAGGACGAAAAAGAAGTATTCGCGCACATCCAGGGAGGTTCCACGTTGAAAAGTTAGTGAAAGGCGGTTTATTTTTCAACTAAGCCAAAAAAAAAAAAGAAGTTTGCGTAAAAAATCGCAAATAACTGATAGTTCTAACTGTTTGTTTCTGCAAGTCATAGCATAAAAATATTCAGTCAGTAACAATTAAATGAAGGTAAAAAAAATGGATATTATAAATACGTCCGTTTTACTGTGAAAAAAATTCACCACCTTTCATAACTACTCAGATCTCGATCTAAATATTTTTCACCGTAATAGTTGAACAATTTTCACCAATTGCTCGTTCGACATATTGTTATTAGCAATTTTTTACGTCGAGTCGTCAGCAAAATGTATGATGGAGATGGTAAATGGAGATAGGGTAAGATTTCAATCTCAGCCACGTTACGACATATACCGTGAGTTTTTCTAACAGCGAAACGACTCGCGCGCCTGAGGCAGGCAACCGGCATTACACTTCATGTCCAGGTTGAGCACCGTATCTCACCACCCCATTGTCGCGATGAATAACTGAATTTTATGACAGTCCTACTCTTAATTGTCTCATTATTGACATAGTTCACTGTCCGAAATAAATTTTTCATCATTTTCACCATTTTATAATATTCAGGCGTGTTCAACACGTGATGTTTGAAGGTTGGGATGGCCATGGCGGGATAAGGTGCTCAACCTAAACATGAGCTGTAACTCCGGTTGCCTGCCTCAGGCGCACGGATCATTTCGTCATTAGAAAAACTCACGGTATACGACATATATATGTACCATGTTCATAACGCGAATTGAAGCTGCGGCATGTAATCCTCCACGTTGTATAATTCACTCCGCGTATCTCTTGCTGCATACAAAATACATACCTACTAATGTTTGAATCTAATCGTCGGAAACATCAATCCATATTAGGGGGGTTAGATATACATATACGTACATGTAATGTGCCTGAAAATATATATGGAGCACTTGACGCCAACTCAACCAACCTCGGCCCCTCATTATTTTTGATTACGTTGAAAAAATTTTTATGCAAATACCCCAACTTCAAAAGAGTGGCCCGAATTTTTTCAGTGTTTTTTTTTTTTGTAGTTTGTCTGCTTCACTTATGCTTTTTGAAACGAACATGTCTTTGGCCGTAATTTAAATCTGAAAAAATTCTCAAAAATCTTGCGTCAGATATAAAACATTTTACGCCTAGACCCAGAGTGAGCGGGTATTCGCTTCTATTCTTAACAGTTTCTCATCTCGAAGCGTAAAAATCTCTTGTGAAAAACTTGAAAAGCTTCTTAAAAATTCCGAGTCCGGTACAAAAATGTGCAAGTAGCAGACCAAAAAAGAGTGACGTTTGTTTCTATTTTTTTTTTCCACTTTTTTAAAGAAGCCCAAAAAAGTGTAGAAGCGAACGCCGATCCATTCTGAGTCTAGGCTTGAAAATTTTGATGGCTGACTCAATATTTTTGAGAAATTTTTCAGATTCTTAAATCACAGCCAAATACACCTTGTGATTTCAAAAATCACAAGTGAATCGGATATACTCGAAAAAAAAAATTCTGATTAAATGTAAGGTACACTTTTGGAAATGGGGCAATTGCATAAAAATTTGTTGCGTTAAGTGGTCCATATATAACGTTATTTTATTACAGGATGGCCAAGTTGCATTCAGCAGTGTGACGTACGTACATTTATCAGAATTCCTACGTACCAGCTATCCAATTTTTGTACATTATACCCAGTTACATAAACCATTGTATAAGTATATTTTAAGGTATGGTATGTAATTGGTAGGTAGGTGTTGTTAAGGTACTGTAAAAGCGGAGGCAGCCCGGCGGATAGCGTCAATATCCTTCTTCGACCCTGACACACTAGGCCCTTTTATTTAAACATTCACGTAGGCAGCTCGGTATGTACGTTTATCATTTGAATCTATGGCCCATGCCGTTAAGTTTGTAACAGCGGATGTTTTTCTATATATTTTGTGTTTTTTTTTCAATCTCTGTTGTTATTCTCAAATCAACTTTGAACTTTATTTATCAATATTCTCTTTTTTACGGGTATTTTATCGCCGTTCAGATAATTTTACTTTCGTATTGAGGGAAGAAAAAATCGAGAGAAATGAAACGAAGGTAGTATTGAACCAGATAAAAGAAAAAAGTGGAAAAGTGGATTTAACAAGGAGGTAAAAAATGTTTAAGGGGGTATTCTAGTGTAGAAATTTGAAAAAATCCATTTTTTTTTTTATATTTTCAAAGCTTAACCTTTCAAGAATGTGTCCTTAAAAGGACAAGTCAAAATTTCAATTATTTTCAGAGATATAGCTATTTTAGTGACACGTCTTCAATACCGGCTCGGCTGGAACGAATTTTACTCGAAACTTTAAACGCGTTTTTCTCAAAACTACATTTTTCAAAACGGTTGACATGATTTCTCAAGTTCTATTGAACCGATTTACTTGAAATTTGGTGAGAATCTTCTCAATACATGTCTCTATCGCACGAACTATTATTATAACGAAATAATAATTTTTACTATTTTTAAAAAATTCAGAAACGTCCAAAAAAGTCAAAAAAAACGTATTATTTTTTCGGACAGCCGTAATTTGGCAAAAAAAAAATTAATAATCGTTTTTTTTTTTTCTGATTTTGAAAATGCTTGCAATCGTGACAACATTGGCGCGCCATTTTTTTTGTACCCCCCACTTCAACAACTCATAGCACTTTCAATTTTGTATTTTTTGACTTGTTTTTTTTTTTTTGTAATCGTGAAATAATAATAAACGCCTGATAAAAAAATGGATGGTAGAAATATTTTTTGTTTTTTGTTTATAGCACTTCAAAAAACACCTCAAATTCATGCCTCTACACTAGAATACCCCCTTAAGGTTCGTTGGTGCGGAATCTATTTCAGCTTATTGAATATGCATTCGGCTACTGTACGTATAGCAGGTATTTGTATCCTGTAACTCCCATGGGAAAGTCTGGCCAAGATACCGAACCAAGAAACTGGTAACTTCGCATACGTAAGGCTAAAGATATAAATAACGCGATACCGAGTCGACGTGTAAAAGACGGGGCATCAAGACGGATTCGCTATGTTGTTTACTCTGTCAAAGAAACGAGGCCCCATATCTTCAACCACATTTATATGGATAAATTTAATTTCTTTTTCTCCTGCTCGGTGATTTGACAAAATAAAACTAAGATATTAGCTACAGAAAAAAAAAAGTGAACGAATGAATAAATGCGATAAAAATAACGGATAGAAACTTTTGAAGGTTTGGATAATTACCGCGAAAAAATAGAATCTTCATCTTTTTAAGATTCTTCTTTTGACAAATTTGGCTCGTTGGATTCTTTTCAGCTGTTACGTACTTATATCATACGACTTTTCACTGGAAATTAGAATTCTGAAAAATTTATTACAGGTACCCGTTTTTTTCTTACATACTAATAAATAAAGGTGAAAAATAGCGCAGAAAGAAACTGGTTTTTCGACAAACAACTGGAACAACTCTAATTCAATTATATACCTTATATGTCTGACTTTTTTTTTCGGTAAAATTAATCACCCTCATCTTTACTACATTATTCACTAAACAATGTAATCTCTTACGCAAGGTAACTTCAATCTTTCAACATTTTGCTAATTGCAGATGAACCTTTACAGATGTTCATTCGTTACTCTTGTTTTTGTTACATCGTAGTTTCACACCTGATCTCAACGATAATACGAATATTTTATCATGATCGCATCGATGAGTGTAATTATCCTCCATCAATCCGTAAGAAAAAAAAAATTGGAAAAAACAGCGACAAGTTTGAAGGTAGTTCGTTGTTTACGAAAGAATAGGAAACAGTCGAGGACAAATTATTTCCTCTATATATCTGACTTATAGTAATACAGTCAAGTGTTTCTTCATACAGAAGAATTTTTGTTTACGTGTGAACGTAGACAGGATTAAAATCTAATCAAGGAGACCATCGAAACTGGAATTTCGATATTTTTCTGTACAGTATTTTATTTAAGACGGGCGAATTTTGAAAAATGATGACGAACGTAATTCTGAATTTGTATATAATTTTCTACGTAAGGTGAGAAAAAAAAATTGCTAGTGAGATGAAAAAAAAATCTTCAAAATCTTCAAAAAGCATACAATTAGGTGAATAAATTTGAAAGCTTACGATTAATATTTGATGTGAAATAGTTGTGCAGAAAAGAAATTGGGCGGGTGATTTTGATTACCGTATAATTTCGTTTCACGTTCCTCCTGATACTCGGATTTTTTTTTCCAAAAAATCGCACAAATTCTCGTACCCATTTTTGTGCGCGTACCTAAATCTGCGTCACGCGAAACATCGCATGTATCACAGATCATGGATCATAGATCTGCGAGTTGATGGGACGAAAAGATGTCTCAAGGATGACTGAGTGACTGACTGACTGGCGTCGCGTCGTACTAAAGAGCAATTAGTGTTAGCGAATACAGTAGGAGTTGCGGATGTTGCGAAACGCCGCTGCACCGTTACGCAATCTATTAATTACTGTACGTACACATCAAGCGAGGCCGCAAAGGTGTAATAAATAAAACTGACCGCAAACACGTTTCATATAATAAATGCCGCTGCACTCTTTGCTTGACAATTTAATGAACGCGTTTCGCGGTGCGAATGCTACTGCTGAACAATGCGATGATTTAGTCTTTGATGTACACAGTTACAAAATAATTGTCAATTTACTAAAAATTTACTGTACAAAAGAGTTACAAATTTACGAACACGGTGCAACGACGTAAAATACTATGTATTTATTTTTATTTTTTTTCTTTCTTATTTTAATTTACAATGAAAATTTTTGAGAAAATACGCAAAAAAAAGAAAGTCGAATTTACTAAATTGTCAAAAATGGCTGACGCACAAACTATCGATGACTCAAGTGGTGTGAATCGAACACGGATCAAGTTTTGATCGGAGTTTTAGAGGCGCGAGAATTTGAAAATATTGTTTTGCAAAGATAGACATTGACAGTTAAATACTGTTAGAATATAATTGGCTTGGATGTTGAATGTCAGGGCGTTTGTTAACTGTATCATTCATTGAGATGTGTATCATTTCCTTAATGAGACGCTTCGTGCCAATTATCCGCTTTATCAGTAATCTCATCCTCATCAGAACTTAATGTATTATGATCTTCAGTCGGCGAGTGAAATGTTTATGCAGACTTATCAGGATCGTGAGATTTGATATCATACTTTTACGATTTGAAATTCCCCTTTTAAGATGTTTTTGATGATTGAATTCGTATCAGCTGATTTGTTATACTTTTGTTCTCCGAATGAAAGTTCGGAAGTTGAAGCATATTTTTTAATCATCTGCGGTTTATTAGTGAAGGTACGACGGCACTTTCACCAGCCTCTTAATTGCCGTACATTCCAGCACATTTTGTGGATCTTTCACGAGGTGTCGACTGCTATGTTGGCCCTTTGAATTTTGACCAATCGATTGCTTTGACGGTCAATAGCGCTTGGTTTTTGTTATTCCGTTGTATAATGTAATGTAGAAGCCGATCCTTTGAAACGTAATTAAGGTGATTGTCAGGGTCTGCAAGACCTCGAGCCTAATTGTTAGCTTCTCACATTCAGCACGGGCAATCAAAGTAAAAGTCGTCGTCGCTAACGATAAGTGGCGAAGTTGTACACACCGACAGAATGTTACATCGTTCGCTGGAAACCTTGGTTCATTTTGTGGTTTAAGTAGGTGGAATAAAATTTACCCGTGACTCAAATGAGGACGATGCAAAAAATCGAGGAAAGTATCTTCAGGAAATTACGATGTACGAATTATAAATTATGTAATATAAAAGAAAGAGTGAAAAATCTGTTTCAACATACAAAAGAGTGTCAAAATCTTGAATAAATTTGAAAGACTGAAAACAAAGTTCGGAAGTTCGTTGGGAATGATAGAAAAATCAACCCTGAATCATGGATCTAGTAATTCGCCGAAATTAAAGAACAATCGAACAACCGTGAAGAAATCATCGCTAATCATTTCACTGGGTTCAAATTGCCTTTCGGAGTTTCGGCGATAAGTTTTGATGATCGTTGATCGTTGATTTAAGCTACTTCCGATCATTCGCGGTTTCCCGATGCCATAGGCGATACATCGGATATGTATTGCATGTTGTCTGCAGGGTGTGTGTATGCGGATGTTCACGGACGAAAAGCGTACGGACAATCGCAACCGGCCATTACTCTTCATCCAAACGGCAATTACTAATTATAAAACGCGAGGCATGCCCTTCTAGAGACAGACATTCATCATCTGGGCTTTTGTATCTTTCACACTTGTAGCGAAGTTGAACTCCCACGCGATCGAAATATTATATCCATCTATCCCTTCCCCGGTTCACCTGACGAATTAATCAAACCGATGTGAAATTTTTCAATAAACGTTGTTAATTACCGTTCCATTTGTCCGCATCCGTTGCACATTTATCTCACGTCTCAGTCGCGCGTGTGAAATTACCGTTACCGAATTTGTAGAAGTTATATGCATATGCGAAACTTGAATATCAGATTTTGATGTCGAGATCGATTATGCCGAATTCTCAACCCCGCGCATGTACAGTTTCAAAAGATATTTATCGGTGCAGAGAGAAGAAAGAATTGAATAGAAAATTATTATTCAGGATGCATTCTGACTTTCCTACATAAAAAAGTTTCTTTTACTTATTTTTATACTATTATTACTATACATATACAGTATAGACTTTGTTTTTTATTTATTTGTTATTTTTTTTTTTTATTCTTTTTATTTTACAAATTAATGAGAATTACGTGACGTGCCGTACAAGTATGTCGATCTGGTTGCATGCGCTTAAGGTGTTCGACCACCTTCTCGTTCCTTCTACTCAAACGGTATGATCGAGACCTAATTACCTTAAGAGCGTAATCGGTATTTTTCCTTTTTTTTCCCTCGCCTATTTCCCCGCTCAAGAGGGAATTACAAATTTTTTATATCTAGAAAATTCTAAATTCTTGTAAGATCAGCCACGCGAATCGTTTTAAAAGTCGAACTACTAATTATATTCCATAAGTTCGATCTGCAGATAACGATTTTGCCCGGTTTTATATTTAATCTTAAATTGTGAAGAACATCAAGGAACAAAAAATACCGGCAAATCTAATGGGTCGGAAAATTCCCTTTCTCAAGAACGCGAAAAAAACTCCGAGCGCAACAATTTATACTTTAGCAAATGCTTCGCGAGTTTAAAAGATTGCTGTTAAAAAAATCACCACCACATTCGGGCATAGACACAATTAAGGGTAACGAACCAACTTCCGTATCTCGATTGCAGACGCCTGTCCGTAAAAATCGTGATAAGAAATCAGGGAAAGCGGATATATTTCTGAGTTCTTGGTAACGAGGCGCCGCGAAGTCTCACCGCGTGGGTTGCGAAGCTATAGATTTACCCTGCGAGATGCGCGTATACAGTGAAACTTCAGTTATACGTTTTTCGAGGGGTACGGCAATACTGACGTACAAGTAAGAACAACCTTAAAGTGAACTACCCAAATATTCCTAACCTTCAAGAGCGGAAAATGAAAAATTTATAATTTTCATCGGTCTTAGAGGTATCATCTTAGTGACGGTAGGTAAAGAATCTTCCTGTACATCAGGCACTGACCTGAACTTGCTTCAACATATTTGGGACAGGAATAGGCACGTGTGTATCCAGCGGCAGACAAGCACACGAAACATCGAAACGCGCGCGCCATCTAGCGGCAGGCAAGTCGAACATCAATTCGATATTTCGAATCAAAATTCAGCTGTAATAATGCATAAATCGATAGATAACAACGCTAGGGAACGGAATACGTAGCGTATAAGTACGAAAAACGTACAAGTGAAATATTTTTACATAGTTTATAGGCAGAAGTTACCCGGACCAAAAAAATTTAACGTGCGTCATCTGGGGGAAAAAAATTAAACTAATGCATTCAGGCTAACAGCTGACCGTTGCAACGCGTTGACCGAATTTTTTCGCGTGTGGATAGTAGAACAGATATACAATTGATTATGTTGAATTAACCTAAGCGACAGGCAAACATCCAAACTGTATTTCTCTCTTGGCAGAGAGTGTAAAAAATACCCAGCGGGATTTAATTTGATATATCTCAGCTTCTAGCAAAGCTAGTTCGAAATATTCCGCATTGCGGGAAAAAATTGAGCATTAAGTATTAGGAATTTTTAAATGAAATTGTAAAACCAGTCCTTTGACTGGTCTGGTAGTTCTAGTGTTAAAATTTAAAAACTTGGGTTATCTGGTGATAAAATGGCGCCGACAACCACACTCTGACGTCATAAGGACAATTTCCAATAACTATAACAATAAGATTTTACTGTTTCAGCGCCCTGCATACCTCGACCTGTGTATAATTCGGGTAAGAAAAATATTATCGGTACAATACTTAGAAACAAGGTGCGCAAATAAATATGGATATCTTATTTACTTGATCTGCCTGTAATTATTTATATTGTAAATTATACATACAACGGTTCCACTCAGGTGTTTCTACATAATTTTCATGCGTTACCTCGTGTATTAATATTCAATACATGGATTATATACCATACCAGGTTCTTCTCTCGCAAAACTAACGCAATATCCCGACTCCGATGGATCGTTAACATCTGTCAAAACAACCGGCGTAACCTGCAGCGCACTTGTACATCGGCCATATTTGTACAACAAATACTTCGGGTTTCTGTATTTATTTTTCGCACAAACCGCATGCATCGACTCTCCGCGCGATGAAACGGATCGTTTTCCTCATAATTCCTGTTCGAATATTCAGTGTATAATAGCTTCATTCCTGCCAGTATTATTCAAACGAAAAAGAACATTTTTGTCATCTCCAATAAAATTATGACCCAACTGAAAATTCTATTTCTTTAAACGAAATTTCAGTTCACAGTCAATTCATTTTCAACTATAATAATTAATTGATATATTCTACATGTATTTATAACTCGCTATTTGTATCAAATAATTAGTTATTTGATATTGCGGCGCGATGATAATGAAAAAAGAAAGAAACAACAAAAAAAATTAACTTTAAGATTTTCTGAGAGAATAAATCTTGGCTCGAGTTTCAATCGTAATTTCTTTCGTTTCAATTTTTGCAGTACTCTTGTTGCACCCGGTATATTTATTAAACTTACAACCTTGATTAGCGTTTTTTCTATTAACTGTTCATTACCGATTCGTTCCAGATACGTCGCGATAGATTTATTATATATTAGACGGTTTTCTAACGAAAGCTGACGGCGATAAAAACTGTACTTGATTACACAGACGGTATAATTATCGTGCAACATACTTGCTGAACGTTTATGTTTTTTATATACCTACACTCACGGACTGGAAAAACTGCTTTTCTTGTCGTGCTTGGATTTAAAACTAATTTTCCAAAATAAACGCGGTCATTTACTCATCGTTAATTTAGCTTCTATCAATGTCTTGCAATAATGAAGATAACGATTCATGAAGTCTAAGCATTCGTTCGTGTTTGTATAAAAAAAGCGTGAATACCGTTCATAGAATTGAAAGAATATTAAAGAATAAAGTAAAAAACACACGGATATATATAAGCGAAAGATAAATACCAAAGATTCGATTGAATTTCGATGCTCGATTGCAGAAATACAAATGAATAACACGTGACAAATACGAAACTTGTTAATAATTATTAAAAATTATCAATCTTGTCTCTTTACTTTTTCGTCAATCAGTGAAATTCCATAAAACTTGTACTCATTGTTGATTAACTGTCACTTAGAGCTTCAAACAGTTAAATTGTGACAGAAATGATTTGTGTTACTTAAAGATGTTAAAAATGGCAGATTTTTCATTCTTAGAATTCGTTTGTTAAAAATTACTCAACTCGACGAGTTCAAGGATTTTAAAGATTTTTCGGTAATGCTAGCAGAGATTAATGCGTTCTTTCGGAAGTTTCGTTTCCTGGATCCACCGCAATCATCTTCTTCACCGGAGGCTCGTAGTCGAGGTTTTCACTTAATTTTACGACGCAGCCTAATTCTTAGTCTAGCCTAGCAGTTTAGCTTAATATCCCATCTTGTTATCCCGGTCGCCGATGTGTAACGTAAAAATGCTAAAAAGCAACGCCTCGTTGCAATTTGCGAAGCTATTTCACGTACCATTTATGAAACGTTTTATTTTCCGGTATCTGCTGCTGTCTTCGTAAATCTTACAATTTTTTTATAAAAATTACAAGTGTTCAATCAAAAATTCTTCTTCACTCGTATAAATATATATATATATATATATAAATTTTCGAACCAATGCGTAGTGATAAACGGTGAAAATTGGAGAAAAACCGATTTCCTTGCTCAGGAAATGAACTCCGATGAACCCTGAAGTGAATTTTCTACGTGACACAAATTCCACCGGTTGAATTGTGTTACGTAGTATTGCTGCAACACGTTGAATTCGGTGTCAGCAATACTGCAGCGAATTTTAATAATCACTCGTCGCAGCGAACATCGATAGCTCAATTTTACGATCGATGATTACAGTCGCGTAGAGTGTAAAGAAAAAACAAAAAAAAACGTCTTTCGGCTGTGAATCATTCCGCGGTTAAACGAAATACAATAAGAGAGAAGCATTTAACGAATACGTAGATTTGTAAATTGGGAATTAAAACAAACCGGCCGAGTGACTTTAGACTTTTCATTACACGTGTCGGTCATTCGAGTGACATTAAAGTTTCCTAACAAAAGATGTCGATGAAATTTGACGCCTCGCGCCTCATCAGCAGGCATGATATCGTGTTGCAAAACAGAAAGGCCACGTACCTTTAATATACGGAGCTTGTCGAATCGAGGTTGCGATTTTTTTAAACGTTCGCACATAGCTGAAATTAGGGAAGACTGCAAAGATTCGCCCACTGTGGTGAAAATTGCTGTGTACTGATTCGTTTGAATTCTGGGAATCATTGCGTGGTGTAAAAATTACGAGCGAGGAATTAATTCTCTGCTTTACAGTCCTAATTCTCGTCGTCTCGTTTCTCGCAACAGTCATCTTCGTGATACTCTGCATTCTTCGATTTAATAAGGGTCAAACGACGCGACAATTTTCATGCAAATTCCGTGTCGCTATGGAGAGAAATTGAAAAGTGGCAAGAGAAAAATACACGCGCATACAGGGAGGAAAAAAGGAGGCCATCGGAGTAGCAACAGCGAAGCTTCTTACAATACGCGTAACATAATGACCGAGATGAGAAGTTACGCGGCTTTCCTTTGTCTCGTTAAACCGACAGCGATGGAATTGTCTCGTATGAATTATTCGCGCACTACGAACATACATCTCCGGACGAAATATATCAGGCTCATTTTACTCCCGATACAAATACACGGTGTTAGGCCTTGTTGGGCTCGTTTTATCGCTGTTTGTATTTATGGCGTTAAAGTTGTCACACTTTACGCACTCGCCAGACTTGCGGATAGACGGTTGGAGTCTGACCCGAAAGCAAGGGGCAAGTCTGCAAATTAGAGGATTACATGTTGCAGTTGGCTTTCGAAGTGGGAGCAGCTTGAAAAGCAAAAAGACAATTTTTGCAACCATGCGCCACCGATACACTCAGAAAAAAATTTGGTCGTAACCATTGAAATTTCCTATCAATCATTATTTTCACACAACCAAAAGGTTTAGTTGATTTCATAGTGCAATGAGAGAAATTTTTAGTTCCGGTTGCCGCTCAGTCCTTGACTGCTTTCATTTTTTTACCACAGTCGAAAAATGTGGTCCTAGTTACAAAATGAAAATTAGTTTTCTAGCTGTTATCAAAAAGTCTAGTATCCGTTACTATTCTTTCTCGTTACGATCACTGTTACTGTATTTTCTTGTAACTGTTGCGAAAATTTAATGTCAATTCGACAAAAATAATCTTTATCCACCGAGTAGATTCAGTGAACTGTACGAAGTAATTTGATTGAATCTATCAAAGGGTATTTATTATTTTGATAATAGCCCGAAAAAATTATTATTTCGTTAAATTTACTAGGTTAAAATTGAAATTTCGTATTTATAAGTATAATCTTTCATTCGTTTAAATTTCTTTGTAATTTTGAAAGAACAATTTCATTAATTTTGGTACTTATAACAAAATATGGTCTTCCCACGAGAAAATTTTCTACAAAATGTGTCTACCGATTGATTTTTTTTTTTCTTTCTTTTAAAGTAAAAAGCTTTCTCCAACCGCAAGATGTGGAATTAATGGGTGCATAATATCCTCGAGATTTACGCTTGAAGCCGATGGTGATCGGGGTCGTGAGACTCGAGACTACTGCAGGTGAGAAACTGGAATCGAGATACAGATTTTATTTTTCTAACGAATAACGTGGCGTGATTATCGAAGCGTTGATTTCCTCCAGTCAACGCCCACATACAAAGTTACGTTCTCTGAAGTAATCCACTTGGAAACTTGATTCACGCGTTGCGTTTACAACGGTGGACGACAAAGAAGTCCGTGCTCGATACGAATTATTATAACACCGTCCAACACTTAGCGCTACAAATTTGATACGATGAAGAAAGAATCCCGGAAGAAGAGGATGACACCTTGGTATTCAACGAATACAGCAACTGCAGTTGGCACGCATATGCAGAAGAGACGCGTTAGTCATCCGAATCAGAATTCTCGCGGAAGGCGTCTGCGGTGTATCCCTGATTCGATTTACTTGGTGAAAGGAGGAAAATCTGGGTGCGGGCTGTCTCAATGAGAAACATTTCATTTGTTACGGTAACTAGAAGAATTCAGTAAAACAGGTATCGTTAAAAACACTGTTTGAATATCGTTGGAATTGCGAAAAACGAGGTACGCGTAACCATTTTGCGCTATCGTCGATCCTATTTTGGCTATTGCAACGCAAAATCAGTTTGTTCGGTTTACTCGACTTTTTTAGTTAAACAAGGCTTTAACGTCAATTTATCGTTGCACGAGCGTTAAATTTTCGCAACAGTTACAAGAAAATATAGTAACAGATACCAGACTTTCCGGTAACAGCGCCAAAACTAATTTTCATTTCGTACCTAGAACTATATTTTTTGACTGTGGTAAAAGATGAAAATTGTTGAGGACTGAGCGGTTACCGGAAATAAAAATTTCTCTCGGTGCTGGCTGGGAAGAATTTCGAATATTCCGCAACTTGGCAAACCTTGCGGTAATTTCTTTCAGGACGCAGGATTACGGCGTTGAAGCAGTTCGAACAACGTGACTCAATCAGGATTGAATTCGGATTGCTTAAACTTGCTAATCGTTATGCCGTCATCGGTGTATTTCGGAATCTCAATGCAACAATTTTCATCCTCATCGAGATGACAAATTCAAAGATTATAATTATTCGTCATTCTTACTTCGGTATATACGCCCACGGCTCGCCCGGACGAACGAGGATAATCTACATCTCGTACGGAGAAGTGTCAAGTGTATGTATATTGCGTATTATACCTACGAAAATCACGGGAGTGTGCCACGTGTTGAAAACTGTCACTCCGAACAGTTTCCGATTACACAGGCCTGCGAAATATAACTTTGAATTTCCCTCGTAAGCAATAATGTTGAATTAAAATATAGCGCTAGTTTTTTTTTTTTTTACGGCACATCCAAATTTATTTTTATGCAAGTTACGCATATTTCCAGATTTTTTAAACAATTTAAAAAAAAACAAGTATAATCAACATAATACTGAATGCTTAGGTATAAAATGATCGGCATTAAAAGACCTATATCTTTTTCTACTTTTCTCAAAATACATGTGCAATCTTTTTCTCTTGTATTTATTTAGTTATAAACATGTTTTAAATCACCGTAAACAACAACCAGTGAGGGCAGATGAATATTCAAGTACCAACACTACCATTAATACATACAATTAACACAGAAATTGGAAATTAACTCTAGCAGTACTTTTACGTGATAGAATTTTATAAACATTTTTTTCACAGTTTTACACAGTAGTAATATAGTTTACTCAGTTTTGTGGGGGGAATACCATCAGAGTTAAAACTGTCGAAGCTTTCTTCAAAGTCTTTATTATTCCTCGAGAAGCTGCCGCCACTCGCGAACTCCTCGTTCGTGCTTTTCGTTAGTCATTGTTTTACTTCATGGCGGAATTCCGACAAAGTCACGACGCGATACTTGGCGAAAAAATCAACAATCACGGTCTAAATTTATACGTGTATGTACGTACATGCGACGAAATACTGGATGCCTTTGAAACACGTTCTTTTACACGTCATTCGTTTTCAAAGAAATCTATAATATTTACGGAGAACACACTCAATCCGACCGAAACAATTCATCGTCTCTCAGTCGGCTTGGCTTCTTCGGTCTCACAATCAGAAAACGACAATCGAATCACGCGTGAACCATGTGGTTACACTTGGGGACAATGAATCTGAGATGGATAATTTTTTACACTAGAAGTTATGTTGGCAACACAGAGAAACCTACAGCGCCACAGTCGGCCGAGCGCGAAACTAACTCAATCTCAATAAACATAGTATAACCGGTGACCGTCGGATCTAACCTAAGAATTGACGTGTCAATCCAACAAGTCATTATCCTCGCGATATTCTGAGGTTAGATTCGACGGTCATGGGTTGTGTTACTGTTTATTGAGATTGAGTTTGTTTCGCGCTCGGCCGACTGTGGCGCTGTAGGTTTCTCTGTGTTGCCAACGTAACTGTCTAGTGTAAAAACTAACCGTCTCAGATTCATTGTCCCAAAGTGTACATTTGACACTTGAAGCTATACCAGCGTGAAGGTATCGAATAGATGATCGATCACCGTTTCAAGTGATTGTCGATCCATCGGGAATAACGGAATTCTGCTTAGGCGTCGATTGACAGTCTCTAGCGGTCATGGCGAAGAAGGGTGGGCCGGTAGCGCTGCAAACGGAAGTAACTAACGATGCCGAATGGGCGTTGATACTCGAGCGAAAGGGGCTGGTTCTGGTCGACATTTATTCGGACTGGAGCGGTCCGTGCTCAGCGATGGTGAGCAGCCTGAGAAAGATCAAGCTAGAGTCTAGAGGCGACATCTTGAGCTACGCCGTTGCAAGGAATAACGACATAACGGACCTCGAACGATTCCGGGGGAAGAGCGAACCCGTTTGGATGTTCATTCAGAACGGTACGATGGTCAACATGATGTTCGGTGCCCACTGTCCTAACCTTTCCCGACTTTTGCTTGACGAGATAAAACGAGTCCAGCAGGAAGAGGCGCCCAGGTTTGCACTCCCGGTTTCCGAACGTGGCCCCGAGGAGCAGAAGCGCTGGGAAATTCTCGAGGAACAGAGGTTAGGCTCGTCTTTCGCCGCTTCCATTCGTTGACACCTTTTTCCAACCAGACTGGCCAAGGAAAAGGCGATCGCGGCTAAGGAGGACGCCGAAAAGCAGGCCAAGTACGAGGCCATGCTGAGTCAGATGATGTTCGAACTCTGTGAGGAGACCGCCCTGCTCCTGTTTCCTTGGGTCTTCGTAGACGAGGAGGGCAATCCCAGGGACAAAAAGAACGCACCACCCTACGTGGAACTCGTTACCGATTTATTCGAGCAGTGCTTCGACGTCGTCGAGGAAGTACAAATCCAACTGACCGAGGACATCATCAAGGATATGTTCACCGAGAGCAATTTCGAAATCACCGAGGACATCATCTTCGGTATAAACATGCAGTATGTAGAGAATTCAACGGAGCTTTTGTGAAAAATTTTCTTTTCAACACCAGGCTTAACCGAGGGTAAGTGCATGATCATGAGGCTGAAGGGCAGACCACCGCACCCTGATTGGCCGGTTAAATATCCCGTTGAGTGTCCCGACGAATCGACCGATTGTCCAGTCCGAGTAATAAACGACGTGGAGAAGTACTTGTCGAAGATAATCTACGACGAACCTCCACCTCTGATCCACGGTGCTGGAGCTCTGCTTCCACCGACCAGAACCTCCTACGAAATCAAGGACTTTGCCAGCCGGCACGTTCATGTTCATGAACCGGACCCCGAGGTGGAGGACGACGTAAAACGGACTTACCCAGCAGTCTGGGTTCCTCCTCAAGTAAACTTTCCGGTTGTTTGTCCAAGGATTGACGGTGGAGGTTCGTTTAATGTGCAATTTTTCAGGCCAGAAGCAAGGTCCACGTCTTCAAGACCATATTTCCGCAGTACATGGAGAGCTATCATCCGTACGAAGAGACGCCACCACCGCTACCGAAGTGCTTCTTCAAATACAAATCCCAGAGGATCAAGGAACTCGCGGAGGCTCTTTCGAATCACGCTGAGGCCGTCGAACGCTTCGGTGTATTTGAAATGGACAATCCACCGATGGCGAAGCGGATTGCCTCGTCGCTTGAAAGCTTCGAGAAAAAGGTTCACCTTGTTCAGATTTACATAATTTCGTACTACAGACGTACATTCATGTTCCAAAGGTGAAGTACCCGACCGGCTACGAGGTTTTCATCGTTGTCGTGAACCACGTTAACGAGGAAACTTTCCTTGGGTTTGCGGGCATCGAGCCGTACTTTGAGAGCCAAAGCGAAGAGGAAACTTCGGAATTGATTGATCTCTACTTTCCGGAAAGCGCCGTCGACGAACTGCCCATTGGACTCGGTGACTCTTTGCTGGATGTTGACGAAGAAGAGGAATACGAAGACGAGGAAGAAGAGGAGGAGGAGGACAACGACGATGACGTTGACGACAGGGATTTGTTCGATTCGATCATGTAAAAGAACCTGCAGATTCCACGATTCCCTTATACAGGGTACCTGATGCAGTCCAATCTTGTATTAAGCAGCTAGTGGAATATTTTTGCGATGCAAGTTTCATAGTCTTGAGGGTTTCGTGGTCATCATTGATTATCACGTACGCTGAAAACCACCATAATTACACTCAGTGATAAATCGTTACCTGTCCCAATCAAAATCTGACCCTTGATCCGCAGACATGACGATTTGAAATCGTAAACGGCAAATATAAACTCGTCCTTGTTGCATTGACCTCTGGTTGACAAAAAGAATCTGTTGATTCAACAATTGTCGACGTGATGTCATTATCTTTTTGCCACGAATAGAGACCTCTCAATTACTAATCGAGCAAAAACTAAAGAATAATTAAAGAACACGCGTAAGCACACGGTGTTATTATAATCATCGTAAAACTGCTTCCAACCTTGCGCTACATCAATTAGGAAACTGTCGCTTCGACGAGGTAGAGAAACAGTTGGGAGTTTTTGGTATGCTGGAAACCATAGTTCGTAAGCTTGGTGAAAAATACGATGCCCGCAATATAATGCAACATGGTGCAATATTAGAAAGCGGTCGAGAGATTGAATCAAACGGAAACCATGAAGGATAATGAAAATTGTCGTGTGCATACAACGCACATTTATCGATGCGATTCTTCGTACGCTATTTTTACGATCTAGTTATGACGAATGCTGAACGGCTACAACGTGGCGTGTAATCGGCTCCAAGTTGACTCAGATTGTGCTTTTTATTCACCTTCGAGGAACACAGAGATTTCTTATATTTTTCGACTTGTAACCGTGCGTGATGGAATGACTGTTTATGCATCGTTCACCTTGTTTGGCGGTTGATGCTTCTCGGTGAGGGTCATACGTAGAATCCGTAAAACCCGACCATGCAATGCCACGCAATCAACTACAGCAAGCCATCTCATCCCCCTTCTAATTGTTAACCGTATCCACAAGTGCGTTACAACATACAAGCCTCATAATGGTACTTATCGGCCATGATTCACGCCGCATTTGCGTAGTGATTAATGAATCCATGTAAAAACTACGATGATTCTGCTCACGCCTACGACAAAAATTCTTCTGCTCATTGGCCGCGGTTTCTCATCATCGACCAACCGACACATCGTGCTTACGTTATGTATCCCACACGTCGAGGCAACGAAGACTGCGTGGCATGCTTCGCGAATAATATACTACTCCGAATTGTACAAGGTTGCGATCTTCGTTACGTTACACGTTCGCTGATCATCGGCTGCTACTTCAACTCCGCGTTCAGATTTTACGATGCACACATGCGGTGTTTATTCCGCATACTCCGGCGAAGGTGAAGAATATTATACGGTAAGAAAGAACCGGGTTAGATGAAAAAACTGCGACCTTACGTCTACGATGAAAAATCTGGTCCGTCTGAGAAATGCAGCTGTTGCGATGTTGGGACGGTTCTACCGCTGGATTGAAGACCTCTCGAATCGCGCATCTTATACGTTGTTTAGTCTCACGTCTAATATTCGTATCGCGGCTTGCGGTCGATGATCAGTTTCAAGTCTACCGAGCCTCGTTTCGTTCATTATTCCATAACAACATACGCGGCAACGAATTCTTGACTGCAGCTGGTGCCGTAAGTGACCGAGTTCAATGAAACGCTCATCGATTATATATAAATTGAATCACGCCGTTTAATCGCGGCAAATGATTACAACGTATCCAAACTACCGATCGGATCTTAGGCTTATCGCTTGGCTGAAAGATTTGAAGACCTTTCAGCGCTGAGAAATTACTTATAATTAACCAATTAGACAAACCATCTGCGCCGAGTGTTTATTTGCTCTTCTAAGGTCAATGCCCGACGGCCAAAGTGCGCTCAGGTCAATCGGTGTCAAAAGATATCGATGCACTGGCTGTTTGACTTGTAGGTAATCATGCGATCTTCTCTTATTTATTTCAGTTGCGGTTTCGATCAATCCTCGCGTTCGAGTGGACCTAAGTGACGGTTTTTTTTTTTAAATTTATTTATTTACAGCACGCTGGATTTAGCATAATTTATTCATGAGTCAAGCTGCTTGTGCCGATGACTCGATTATCTTCAACGTCAACTCAAACAAAACGCGAAATTTGAAAACGAGATTGCCAGGATTCATCGAAACGCTCGCAGTGAAACTCGATCTCTTATGTCCAAGTATTCGCCATCCTCGAATATTTTTTCTTTTTGTTTTTATTTTGACCGGTGACTGACGCGGACTTCATTGTATGCTAAACACTCGAATTTGCCTCCCAAGAACGGGTTCTAGTTCATCATGCTTCACTGAATCGAAAATCATGGCAGAAATATGACTCGACGCGGTGATTTTTTCAAATCTGAAAAATTATGTCATGGACTTGGAAACTCTTTTATCAGTGTGCGAATTATTTCTAAAGCTTTGTTCAATGTGCCAGATAAGTGCAAGCTCAAGTTTTGAGAAGCTTTGAATTAAGACTTACGATTCAAGCTGAGTATGTCAAAAGTTTATAAAAGACAAAAATCACACCGTAATATACGATAATAAATACGTATGTCGATCGAAGAAAGTTATTTCCGGTAAATGGGAACGCGTGAAACAAATTTTTACGCAATGTTACGATTCATTATCACGATTATTGAAGTTGGTATCGAACAATATTTAACAAGGGCATTTTTTCTACGTAGACGCGTGTCTCCGCTTCTGGTTACTCAAAAGTGACTCACTTGTGGCTCTTCGATTTATGTAGACAATATGTACAATTTGTATAAACATCATACTTCAATGTTCCGTTGTGATTAATTTCTTGACACGCGTCTCTTTGCCCTCCCTTTTCCCTTATATCGTAAGGGTGACGTGCTTGAGAAGTTTTGATCTTTCTTTTCATTGCAACAAAAAAAAAAAAAAAAAAAAGAAAACAATGAAATTGTTTTTTTTTTTAATCTTATTTCGATGAACTGAGATCACGCTCGATTAACTTTGATGCGATTCTGTAAATTTGAGGTAAAAACTTCGTACCCAAATCTGTAAAATTCACGGGCCATTATTCAAATTTTCTACACGTTTTGAAATTATATGATCTTATCGGTTAAATTTCCACAAATTTTCGTTTCTCTTTTTTAACTTATTACCATCTTTGTACAGCCTTAGTCAATCAGTTATCAGCCGAGGGATGTTCGAGCTATCTGAAAAACGAACGTAAATAAAGCAGTGTCAAGTTTGATAAGATAATATATACCATGGAATATATACGTACATACACCTCAATGAGGAATTTTCTCAAAGTAATGTATCAGATCATTCAATACTTTCTGAGAAACGCTAGATTTTACGATAAACAATAAACGATATTTTCCGAAAACCAGTTATATTATTCTTCAGATCGAAATTAATCGTCGTTATAGATCGATAAATGACTTGATCTTCAGATAAAAGGGTGGTGACTAGTCTGTAGGAATTATGTAATTCCTAGTGATTTTTTCCCCTTTTCTTCCTCACACTCTTCGTCTTCTGTATTTCGAGATCATTTTTTGATGGGCATGGAAATAAATGATTAAATTGAGTTTAAAAAATGCCAAATATCGTATTTAATGAACGATGAAATTCACGTTGTGTGAGAGGCGTGTGTGAATTTCGTAACAAGTACACAATATTATTTTGCAGCCATCAAATTGACAGCCTAAGATACGTTTAATGTCCAACGAATTTATCCCGGTTCCCTTTTTTCTTTTTTTTTTTCTTCACTTCTCCCAAGTTTCGAACGGATCTTTCCTTGCCAAACGGATTTAAATCAACGCGCAGTAATTGTGAAACCACGGCTTGATTTACGTCGCAACTATATCTCATACAGCCAAAGGCTCGTATGTATTCCTGTTAGACAAATTCGTTACGAGGAAAAAAAAAAGAATAAAACAAAAAAAATAACATTCATCTAATCAAAATTTAATAGTTTTTAAGGCTATAACAGTCATGGCTTACAACTTATTATCGTTTTCTCAATAAATAATTTAACCACTCCATAATGTGTTTGGAAGAGCCGTTTAAATTTAACTAATTCAAAAAACAATATTTAGAATTATTAGATGGATCGCTTGGATCGTTTGGATTAAAGGTGAGGAAAAGAAAAAAAACTGTTGAAAAATCTTCGGCAAAATTATGGCCAACAGCAGCGAACACGATTAAATACCATTTCTACCGTGGAATAGAAATAAATCCAAAAAAATTCACAATTATTATAATTTACTGGGATTCACTTATATTATATATTTAATATTACTTGCATTTAGTAATCATTGATACAAACGAGTTGGCTGGAGATTTTATAAAACATTTTTTTTCTCTCTTCTTTCCGTAGTCTTGAATCGAACGGTACGACCGATTTAAACTTAACTCGTTTAGAGACGTTTATAGCCATTTGGTTTCACCATTTCACTCATCTTCTGTAATATTTTTTCCCCCACCCGTTAACCTCAAGGCGTAGAAAATTAATCGTTGGTAGGTTTCTTTTAGAATACTCGCAGCGGAAACACATAGTTTTCGGAATTCAGTTGTTCTAAATCAATTTGAAATGTTCCAAAAGCACCTAATTCCAAATTATTTGGTGGCGAAACTTGAAGTAAAGGAGTCAAACTTTGAAGAAACAACGAAGTTTCGAACGGTCGGAAAGCCGATCGCTCAAAGTTCCGAAATGCAAGATTCCGAAAATTCATGTTACGATGGAGCAAAGTTACGAAAATTAAAATATACTCACCGAGTGTTTGTAGGAAATCAGAATGACTAGGATTCCGAACGTAAAAATATCGAAAATCCAAAACAAAGAAATATGAAAGTGGCAAAGTTTCACCAAGCCAGAAATTTACATAACTGAAAATCTTCGATCGCTCAGAATTTCGAGTTTTCGGATTTTCAAATTTTCGGACCTTCGGGCCGTTTGAAACTTTGATGTTTCGTCAAAGTTTGATTTCTTTACTCTCAAGTTTCAGCAGGAAAAAAAAAAATTGGAATTCGACGCTTTTGGAACTTTTCAAATTCGGAATTTCAACCCGGTCCCTAAATGAGGGCCAAAAAAGTTTCCCTAGGATAAAATCGAAAGCTTAACTAAATATACCTGGTGGCAATGCAAATTCCGGGCGATCTCTAAAATCGGGATGTCTTTCAATAAGTCTTCTTAAACGACGAGAGCAAGCGCGATTTCGATCGTGGACGATGTGCAGGCCTGCATAAATTACGAGGAGAGGTAACAAGAGGCAGGCGGGTGGTTTTTCACGCTCTGCAAAAAGGTCTGAAGTGATCTTTTGGTCTCGCCTTGCCGGCGACTCGAGGCGACGTGTGTCTCTCCGCTTCGGAAACTCTGAGATGGAAATAGCCATAACCTGTTGCACCCGTACTGCAGAAGCTGCGCCTTCACGGATGATGCTAAAGAGGAAGGTTCAGGCCGATCAAGTTTGCCCAAGAAGCACTGAAACCTGGAAACTGGAAACTCCGAGCTGCCTGCTGAGTCTCGCGAAACTGTCAATCCGGGCTTTAAGCATGCTTCGGATGTACATTACAGTGAAAACAATAAGGAAGTCGATTAAGACTCGAATTTGGAGAAGAAAAAAGAAGTCTGTTAGTAAAAAATTTTATTTTCATTTTTGACGAGTTTTATTGTTTGATTTTTTTTTTTTTTTTTTTTTACCAATTCCTTGCGAATCGTTGGAAGTTGAATTTTTATCGACGAATATCAGATGATTTGTGTAGAATTCATCTATCGATAAAATGAGCTATTGTTAATTAAAGTCGGACAAACTGTACGAACTTTTCATTAACAAACGGTGCTCGATAATGAAACCCATATCGGATTATTAATTGCTGAACTACGTCGACAAAGAGACACCGTTTTCAATTTCTTTTATGTAAGATCAAAAGAATAAGTTTCTGACAACACGTGTAAGAATTTAATTCACGGTTAGTTATTGATTGTAAGCCTCTGTGTTGTTGTTAATTTTTTCGATTCGACGCTTTTTTGACTTGACCGTACCCTTGACATATCCTTAATTAAACCTTGACTGTGGTCGAAATATTATCTGAAAATATCGTTTTTGTATGTATGTTGATAGAAGGCCTGGAATGTTTTTTTTTCCATGGTATGATCTATTTTAACAGTTTTTAACTGTAGATCCTTTGATTGATTGCCGCTGCAAAACATCGGACATCCGGGAATTTGGAAATTGAAAAAAAGAAAAAAAAAAAAAACAATATCTTTTACAAAAACTGCTGCAAATCTGTCGCGAGCAATATTTTTTAGATACTGGAGCTCGTGTTTCCAAGAGTCAGGTGCAAATAATAATTTCCAACATCAATATTGTGCAATTTCGATCTGAAATTTTTTGAAAATATGCTACGCCGGATGGAGAAAAAATTCTTTTCATACAGTCTTAAAAAAAATTTCTCTCGGTGCATGTATATTTATTCTTTGCTTTTCCGTAAGAATAAATATTAATCAAATATTAAAGATACACAGAATTCGTGTTTTCGAGAGACAGAATCAACGTCTGCACGGGTGAATATGATATTTCGGTTTCAGCTTCTGGGATGATTCAGATGAATCGGTAAATAATAACGGACGAGTTGGTCCGCAGATTTAGGGTTTTACGAAGAATAGGACAGTGAATTAGTTTGAAATAACCGCGAAACTGCCGACGAAGGGCGTTTTCGTCGTCGCGACGCTCTCTCGGAGTTTTGCACCGCCGGCAGGACGAGGCGTCGCGACGCAATCTATTAAACGAGTGATGATGGAGACTTCTTCGGCTCCTATTTGCGGATACGGCGAAAATCCAAAAGAAGAATACACACGTTGAACGGCGCTCTTGTAGATATACCTACGAATTTAAGCCGGCGTCGCTGTCGCCGACGCTCGTTGTGAGTCAGGAGCGTCGCGACGCCCCCGGCCGACCCTTTTGGCCTGCGATAAATTTATCTCCGTGTCTCCGGCTCAAAGACCCTGAAACAGCGTTACATCTTATATGTTTACGGAAGCTTAAGGAGCTTGGTTTTACAAAAATCGCAACATTTCGCCAATTTTATCGCGAGATAATCGTTACAACGATTCTTTTTTTTTTTTATTTTGTTTTTGTAACTGTTGTGTTTCCAAGCTACAAAGATCTTTTAAAAAAGTAGAAAAATCAAAAATCATTGAATTATGAGTAAAGGCTTATTGATAGGCATAAGTGCCTGATTTCGAATAACTCGGAAATCGTTGAAAATTAAGTAGATTCGCTCGATTTTACTCGACGCTGGCGCATATTTTGTTCACGGAACTGTTTTCCCCAAATTCTGTGAAACACTTTTTTCTTCGTCATATTGGCGTCGTTGAAAGTAATTAAGCATGCAAAGTTGCAAAGTTCCATCGATATTCACTGTGATCAACAAATTTCGATGTTGAATTGACAATTAGAAGGAAATAAATAAAATTCTCAGTGATTTTGTGAATCATAGTTTTTGTGATAAAACAAATTGACGCAGATTGAAATCCAAGGAATTTACTACATTTTTTACAGTCTGAAAACAAATGGAAGTGAAGCATCGATTACTGTAAGCTTTTTGTACTTTTGTAATAGCAAAGAGATTTTCGCAGCTTTGAAACATAACAATTTGATTAAACATCTGATTAACATTTTTTTCTGCTACGATTGGTTGCGGGGAGTGGTCGATTCAATTAACCCCAATAAGTCACACCTCAGTAAAATGAGCATAAAGGACACACGGGGTGAAATTGACCCCAGCTTCAAAAAAGTGATATCCTGCTTCGACAATGCGTTCTAAAAATCGAAAAAACATATCTAGTCATTGGTTAAGGTTCGCAGAAAAAGCTCTCACAGTTTTGCTAGCCAAAATTGATCGTTTAAATATTGTAAAACATCGGCAAAGTTGAGGTAAAATGAAAAAATTGATTTTTTAAGGAAATTGATTATGAGGAAAAAACTATGAAAGTCTATTCCAGAACTTCTCAAGGAGTTTGAAAAATTTCTTGGATGAAATTCGCCCTTAGTGACCAATTAGGATTAAAAGCCAAAAACTGCGTCTTTTCAAATCACTGCGGATTTTTGACCGGAAGTCAAGAAATTAGAAATATTCAGTGTTCAGAATTGTGCCTGGTTGCAAATAAATTACGGATAATAATTCAAACCAACAATTGCGAATTTTTATGAAAATTTGACAATAATTTGGATTTCAGACCGTCACGTTTGATTCTGATTCGTGATTTCAGCTTTTTGGACCTTAGATTCGAAATCGGTGAACTTACAAACAACGATTACCGATTTGCATATGAATTTTATGACATTGTTATCTTAAAATATACAAATTCCTTTCAAATTCGTTGTACCTTTTTGTGCTTATGTATTACAAATCTCAAATCTCTTCAACGTGGTTGATTTGACTCAAGAAAAAAGTGTATTAATTTCAACGCAAAAACTATTTCTAATAGTTTATTATCGTAGCATATTGCAGGCATGCGACTTGTCCCAGATTTCGAAAATAGATATTTATGTTGTTACGTTTCTTCGAAGATCTGTATGTGCTCCCAATTGTCGAAATCGACACGGTTGACTAATGCACATTACAAACATTTATATACGAGTCATCAATGCTTTCACTCACGTAATTTACCTGGGATCAATTAACTCTTTGAAGCATACATTTTTCCTTGAAGTTTAATTCCTTGAAACAGGGTATATAAGGGTTTTCTGGGTCGCTGAAAGCGAATCCGACGTCAGATTTTAAAATTCATCATGTCGGATCCAATATGGTGGATAGAAAATATAAAAATTGATCCTATTCACTTGATATTTGTTCCTCAAACGTTTTCACTGACCCAGAAAACCTTCAAGTGACAAATTTGAAACAAATTTAGACCAGTTTTCACATTTTCAATTCGCCATATTGAATCCGTCATCTTGAATTTTGAATTTAGGACTTCGGATTCGCTTTCAGCGACCTCGAAAATCTAAGATCAGCGAGTTCCACTGTTCTAGTCTTCATAACCTTCCCACAATTACATTTACTTTGCAAAACCAGGCATTTTCAACACTTTGTTTATTTATAGCGCTCACTATATTCGCGGAATATAAACAATCCCTCCTAAAACATCAACATTGCCATCTTGAGAGCCCAATTATGGAAAAAAGTGATCACGATATCTCAAAAATTGAATGTAAATCTTAAATAACTCGTTCAAAAAAGGTGCCGCAAAAGGTTAATGATATTATTATTTGGTCCAATTTTTAGAAATATCATTTTCAAAGCGAATGATACAGGTTATAAGAAAATCAAAAGGTTGTAAGCTCACATTTTGATTTTTCGTCGACCATATAATGTAATGGAACTGTCTTCTGAAATCGAAATAAAATCTGTTAAAAAACCGACGGGATGCAGTTTTGTTTGCAATCCACGATTTTCTAAATTAACCGCATGACTGTAACCGTTCCACAAAATTACTGTTCTCGTTGGAAAATTCGTGAAAACCATTTCAGCTACCTTCCTCGAACCATTTTATCGTCCAAGCTACGAAGAAGAATCGTATAGCAATTAAGTATCACGACTAAAATAAAGGAAGAAAACCATAAATTAGCGAAATGTGATACACGTGGTTCAACTTGTTAAACATTACAATTCTTTTCGCTTCCATACAGTTTCACCTTGAACAAAAACTGAAAATTGAGTAACCGTTGACGCGCAGACTTTTCTAGCCAAGTACTAGCTACGTTCTTTTTTTTTTTTTCCTTTTTCACAACATTCTTAGAAACAAAGATAATTAAGAGTTGAACAAAGATCGAAGGACGTGCTGTATCAAAAAGTTTTGGCAATAGAAACACAATCTGATGATCAAAACGTAAAAGAAAAACGAAATTTTTTTTCTACCGCCGCTTTTACACCGGCGAGTGACGCGTTCGATGAGACGATTTAATTGGCAGAATACCAAAAAGAAATTGATTTACCAATTGGCAATTGGCTTCCATTGGCAGAATGCCAAATTAGAAAAATCATCTGCCAGCTGGCAATTGGTTACCATTTGAAAGATTCGAATTATTTTTTTTTTTTTTTTCTTTTTCTATCTAGGACCGAAAGACACGCGATTCCAGTTCCACTTGTACTGAGAAATTTTGAATAAATATAGACGATCGGATCAGCCAACTTGAAGCAGGCTTCTTGGAGCCGCAAATTTTCCGGAAAATCAGACGCACCACGGAAAGTTTTGAAAATCTTTCTTCCTCGACCGCTGTGAGTTGCACAAAACTAACTACAGAGAAATAGTGACCAGTTTTATTTCACCGGATTTGTTAAAAACGGTGACACGTGATGATGCATTTTACATTTTCGGTGTCCGGTTTTATTTCCAAAATGCCGCAGGAGAGAAACACCATATGCATATTTGCATTACCTTGCATTTATTGTAAGTTAGAATTTAGAAGAGAAGGAAAAAAGAATTGAAACGAAAAGACTTCGCGTCAATTTATCGTTGCGTGAACATGAAATGATTGAAAAAGTCTGTAATCGGCAGGAATATTAACGGATACTGATCTTTGAATTACAGCTGCAAAAATTTTTTAACAACTTACATTATATCGCAATAATTACTCTCGATTATTGAAAGCCTATTACTATCCTATCAGAAATATAAAACAACCGCAAAGAAATATGTTGAAAAGTTCCCTAAATGTACAAAAAATTGATGTAAAATAGAAGGTCAGAATACTCACCACTCTGAGTCTTCAAACGTTGTGACAAGTTTTCTTTACACTGCAGGAATTCGATTGAGCTAAATTTTTTGAAAACTATAAAGCTTCTAAGATCTTGCAAAAAGAAAACTGTCCAACCCACTTTGTACCCGAAATTTTGTGATCTTGCATAATCCAAGAAAACTGTATCAGAGATGAAGCGAAAAGCGTAGAATTTAGTCACCGAATTAATTTTGTTTTTTGTAATTTAAGGAGAAAACTGCGTGACTTTGCCGATTGTACCAAATATTTTTTTCACGGGATCATCGGTATGTCGTGGAATGTATCGATGCGGAAGTGAGACAAATAAACGAGTCTGCCTAGATCCTTACATGTTGCAATAATGTCACAACTACCTTATTTGGCAGCGTAATTCATCGTATGTAAGAACGACGAGTTGCCGTTTTCGTGCTAAAATCCTGCATCACAGATTTGCAGAATAGCAGACACGTCTTTTGTTTATGTGTTTATTGATATTAGCCTGGCAAACATGATCTAACACACGTGTTGTGACGCAGTGTTAAATAAAATTAACAGACGTATCTGTAGAAAAAATTAAAATCTAACTAACAATCATGCAATTTTATATTCCGTTTAAAAATTATACATCTTCGGAGTGCGATCATTTTTAATAAAAAATGTTGAAAAAAGGCAATTCTGAAGATTTTGTACCCAAGTATTTTGGCTTTGAAACTTTTCACATTTTGAAAATTCGATACATTGACTTTTCTATTTTCTGATCTATCAACATTTTCATACCGATCCCACAAAAAAAAAAAACATTCTTAATACAAAAATGATAAAAAGTCAAAAACAACAACACATATTTTTCGATCGTCTTTTATCGTAGTAGAATGACTCATGAGTCCGATTGAAAATGATTACCGATTAATTGTAATTTTTCTTTTTTTTTTTCACCGATTCGGTAATCGTGTGAATTTAAAAAAATTCGATATCTCGTAAATTTTTCAATTGTTATAAAAATTTGGACAAAATACAAACCAGATGCCCGTTTTATTGAAAATAATTCAAGGAATCCTGAGCGTTGAAATCGAAAGGGTTAAAGATCGGTAGTTGGTCAAATTGAGGTGAGATTTTTTTTTTCTCTAATTATGTAGGTCGCCGTTCGTGAATCACCCCTTATTTAGAAATTCGCATTTTTTTCCATGCCCACGTTGCGTAACGCGTTTAACCGCCCGATAAAATGCGGATTTTGTTTAATTAAGTGACGCAGCCGGGAATGCCGGATGACATCGATCTCCGTATGCCGCAAGTTGACTTTAAAAAATTGTCTATCATTCTTCTTCAGATGCGTACCCATCGGAAACAAAAATGCTGAGAAATCACCTGTTCAATGAAACCGAACCCGTATTTTACAGCGAAAATTTCCTCCTGCATCGTATCATTCGACGTTTACTTTGAATGTACTCGTATGTTTTTTTTTTTTTTTTTCCTTCTTTTTCTTTTACCATTAAAATCGTATCCTTGACCGATTTGTAGTTCAGTCTTCACCGGATATAAATTAACGTCATCGTCGTCGTTTCCTTAGTCATTATTTTTATTTGTTTATTTAGTATTTTATCTTCACATTATACCGACAATCGCATACCAGCGAAAACCTTCGTACGTGAGTTACTCAGTTTTTGTAAATGTAACGGGATAAAATTATCCTGATTTCGAATAAACTTTCAAACTCGAGTTATCACTCTGACGTTTTTTATTTACGGAGAATTTTTTTTTTTTTTTTATTCACACTCTCTGTTTTGAAATTTCCTATGACGAATTTTTTGTTTTACATCGCGTAAATGTTTCACCATAAATTTCTCTCACTTTGTATTCCACAAGTACGCTTTCTGTCGATTTTGCGTACTGCGAATTGTTAAATTGTTATTTTTCGTCACAGCCGGTTAGACGAAAACGACGCACATTTTTTGTCTCTCTTTTCCTTTGCTCTCTGTGTTTGAGAATCTACAGGCCGTACAATGTGAGCGAAAAATTCATTACGAGAGGCAGAAAAAAGTTGATGCCAGTAACTGCGAGAAGCTTGAACTTAAACACTAAATCCAAAAATCATAACGTGCGAATAACGGATGAAGTTAGATAAAAATGAAAAAAACATCATTTTCGGGTGAAAATTTTTTTATATCAAACTACAGTTTTGTGTTTCTTTTTTTCTATAGGTTATACAAAAGAAAATGCCGGAGCGAAAAAATTAATTAATTAAACTTTATTCATTGCACGACGTTTTTTTTAACTACTTTGAAAAAATGGCACAGTATAATTTGATCTTTACGGTATGATTAATTTCTAAAAACTGGTCACTTGTTTGTATTTAAATCTGCGTCTGATTTAGATGATCTTCGATTTACTCCGATGGTTTTCGACTCGACTTTACAACGAAGTAAACAAATTCCCTAAATCAATTTTTGACAGCTTACAACACCGATCGATGAAATGAGGTGGAATTGAATGAGAAAAGTTTGCGTATCGAAGCGATGATTATTAATCAGTTGGCGGTTACCGAGCTGTCAAAACGAGGCGCGATGATCATCGAATCGCCGGGACAAGAAGACGGCCAATTAATATGCAATTATAATTTGATACTAGAAGTATATAAATCAGCGCGTGCATGGTTGGCCCTTCTCTGACCTCTTTTCAATGGCTGCCTCGGCAGCGCATTTCGAAACGCCTAAACTTCAATCGGATAATGTTTGTTTCACCTCACGTTCGAACATTCAAGGTGTTCGATCAAAAGTTTCAAAAATAAAGAACGGTTTTTTTGTCGCGCACAGCGGATCAATTTTGGGAATTTATATCTCAATCGGCGAGTATTCGATTCGTTCGAGGATTTCATTTATTCAAAAGTATGTTGATCAAGCTTTTTTTACGCCTTTTTTTTTTATTAGAATCGATCGATAGGAAACATCGCTTTTCACAATAACGTCAATTACTTCGGTCAAAGATTACACGTTCAGCGATTTTCACGATATTTAAAAAACGGCTTGGCCGATTTACTGCCAATTTGGAATCAGTATTGTTGGATACTTCATCGTTTTTGCCACTATCCGAGTGCGTGTGTCTTTTTCCAGCACAACGATGGCGGTTTCAAGCTAAGACTGAAATTTTAATTTTCGTAAAAAAAAAAAAAAACGCGACTTCTTTATTCAACGAATCAAAAATATGGTAATTATAAAAAGATCGGATGGTGGAAAAGAGGCGGAATCTTTATCGTTATTGTAAATTACTAAGCTTCCTTATTTAATTGACTGTAGTTAGAAAAAAATCGCAATTGGATTGTATAATATTAAATGCTTAAATTCGCGCGTCACGGTGAAATTAGTCATTCTTTGGCAATGGGATTTTCCTGCAGAAGTCATGCAGAGAAATTCTCTCCGAGTGGGGATTTTTTCGTCTTATTTCTGACTATTTCGCTATGTGTACTTATATTTTTTCATCATTACATCTCTACAAAGTACGACGAAACGTGCGGTCACTTGTTAAACAGAGACTTAAAATGAAAAATAAACACAAGTAAAGGTGAAGCTACTCTGGAATTATTCAAAGAATTGCTTTATAACAACGACAGTTATTGAATACTCAATTGTAGAAGCGAAAACTGTGCATCAATTTGACTGAAAAGTTTTCTAATTTTCGTCTGCGCACCACTTTGATATAATTTTTGTTGTTAGTAGTGGTTTTTTTTTTTTTTTTTCTTGTTTAAAGTAGCTGTCTTTCAATTTATTCTGAACATTCCTCCTCGCGATTCTGTATCTCGTTAAGTTTCATCATAATCGTTAAATCGACCGTTATTACATTTGCAGTTTTATTTTCATCTCGTTTATTTACTTCTTGAGAATTTTTTTTCACCATTCATTATTCAACGCAAGTGAAATGATGTATAAAAAAAAAAAAAAAAATGTAAACAAAAAGAAGAAGATTGGCAAATGGTCTCCGGTTGTTTTTTCTATTAACTACGTACTTGATTAAAATTTTATTTTTGATCTCTAATTAGTTCGGTGATATTAAAAATACAGCTTCTCGTCCTTGACTAACAAATCCCACTACTGTAAATAAAAATTTAATTCCCCCTGAGAGGAATCAGTAAAAATACTGAAAATAGCTAAGATTCTTATAATTTTTCGATTTGTTATAAGATCGGCTGAAATTATTCATGAAATAAAATACCCTGGAAAGCAATTTGTATCGATTCGTACAATTTTATACAATTACAGTTTTCTGATTAAGAAAAAAAACTATTCTGGGGATTGATATTTAAACTATTGTTCAAAATTTCAGTATCAAAAAGATCTTTGCAGTTTTTTAATATACACTGACAATGAGAGAAATTTTTAGTTCCAGTTACCGCTCAGTCCTTAGCCATTTTCATTTTTCACAACAATCGAAAAATATAGTTCTAGGTACAATATGAAAATTAGTTTTCTAGCTGTTACCGGAAATTCTATTATCCGTTACTATTCTTTCTCATTACGATCCCTGTTGCTATATTTTCTTGCAACTGTTGTGAAAATTTAACGCTCGTGCTAGGATAAATTGACGTTAAAGCCTTGTTTAACTAAAAAAGTCGAGTAAACCTCAGAAACTGATTTTGCGTTGCAATTGCCAAACAATGATCGAAGATAGCGCAAAATGGTTAGGCGTACCTCGTTTTTCCTGATTCCAAAAATATTCAAACAGTTTTTTTAACGATACCTCTTTTACCGAATTTTTCTATTTACCGCAACAAATGAAATTTTTCTCAGTGTAATAATAAATTTCTCGACAGATTAGTTTCGCGATAAAATTAGTCAAAAGTATCGACTTTCAGCCGAAGGGCCGTAGATTCGTGAATAAGCGGCTTTCGAGCCGACGACTCTACTTCGTAACCGATACAGGTTAGCGAGGCGGCAAAGCAAGTTTGGAGAGGGGGGGGAGGAAATACTTATAAGCCAGCGTGGAAGGCTGAAAGCTCAGTGCGTTGAGATTCGCTGAGTGGATGAGTTGGAACGCGGAGAGTTTCAGTTACGAGTTAAACGCGTCAGGCCGACATGTAACTTTTACGTGAATGTGAGACAGAGAGATCCGTACACAGAATCGTATTGTCGAAATAAAACCGGAAGTGCGCGAGAGGCGGTAACCGGCTGTGAACAATAACGAATTTCAAATCCGAACGAAATGAATAACGGTAATATCAAAAATTGGAAACTTTTTTATACCGTAGTGTGAAAACTGTGAGAAATTTCGGGTGCTCCGAAATTTTTAATTGTATTTCAAGTGCCGATTGCAGTGACAAAATTGAACAGAGAGATAGAAGAGCGATTTAAAAAGAAAAATATATATATATATGTATATTTGAAAATATCACCGGAAAGCAGTTTTGTTTTTTTTTTTTTTTTTTTTTTTTACTACCCTCGATTTGTTTCGGGGCAAGATTTTTTTAAACTTTATTCCGAATTCCACGTTCGTTTGACACTATTTGACGCATTTTGTTATGACAATGGTTGTCAACAAAATCAACATGTCTCCAGGATATCCGATGAAACGTTCCTTCTTCTCCGGACTTCAGGCTAAGGTAAGAATTTTAAATCAAGAAATTTTGAACAATCTCATCGTCACGAAAGCCGCAACCTAACGATGTATCGGTTTTATGGCGGGAAATTCGAATGATGAAAGTTTAAATATAGTATCACTCTCAGAATTGTAGGAAAATGTGATACAAGTAATTTTTCTATATCATTATCAATACTTGTTGATACCAACTCTTCTAACGTTACACGTAAGAAACCCGTTTCATTTTCTTTTACCCAGAACCGTAATTTTATCATCGATTATGTTAAAAAAATTAAAGTACTCAACGGACCCTGTAGTAACCAGAATCAGAAATTTGTCTTGGTCCAAAAAGCGGAAGTTGAACGCAACAGGTTTATGATTTAACTTGAAAGCGCTGCAGAGTACGAATTAGAAACGATCGTCCGGTGTTTCAAGATCTAAAATAAGCTCGGTGAAGCGGAGCAGCTTGCAAAACTTGCGAGAAAAGTCGAAAATTGGAGATGAAAAATATGCTTTCCGAGTAAACGGAAGGCGATGTAGTTGTAGTGGAAATTGAAAACGAGGAGAGAGGAAAATTTATATAAAAAACAGAACACCTCCCTTCGAATACCGACGCTCACGATAACAAGTGTTGTTTTTTTTTTTTTTTTTTTTTTTTCTGTTTTCTTCCTTTTTTACACGAGCTCGCATTCGTTCGATCATATCAAGCTGTTAATCGTTTATTCAGCTGCGACTTTCCGTCGCTATGTAACTCAGTTCCTTCCTCTTGCCCCATTTTTTCTCTCCATGCAAGTTTCACCGTCGTCAGTTGTGCGAGAAATCTTTTCTTTTTGCAAATTTACCGACGCTTGAAACGAATGTTGATTTTTTTTTATTTTTTTTTTTTTTTTTTTCGATTTCGAGAACGATCAACGTAGCGAAAACTGAAACAACGCGAATTGTCGCAAACATCAAAACGTCGATACGCTTAAGATTGAAAATAATATATATTTTTCAAAATTTTTTTTATTAAAATTCCTTTCATACATGAAGCTGCGTGCGTTCTCAAAATCACGTTACATTTAAATATAAACGAACGTTGGAACGGTAAATTTATAAGAAAACATCGCAAATTTTGTCAACGCAGTCGATAATAATTAAATTCGAGCATGTGACATATGATCGTAGATTTTTTATTGATTTTCAATTGTTTGAACAAATACCTTGGAAATTGACTTTGCGCTTTATAAACACACATTTTTACCAACGTGTAATTCACCTTTTTATAAACTGAACACGATATTTCAACGTCGGTGTTATCTTTGAATTCTCCATCTTTGTCTCTGGATTGTAAAACTGTTTTTTTTTTTTTTTTTTTTCCCCCCCCCCCCTCTATTTTTGCAAATTTAGATCCCTGTTTCTCTGTATGCCAAAAAGGCGAGAAGTGCTGCCTGTCGGTAGGGCAGAGAAACAGACGCGTTGTACAAGTGTGTGATAATCGGCCAATGTAAGTTTTAACAGGAATGTACCAAAAAGGGAAGAAATTATTTTTTTTATTCAAAAAGAACCCTTTATTTTGCTAAAAAAATTACAGTGTCTTCCAATATGTGTGACAATATGGAAAAAAAATCGCCAGAATGGCACGGATCGAGGTTCTAGGGTAAAAAAAAATAAAACCACCCAAATTAATTTTTTTATACCGGAACTTCGACCGAATTTGTGTGGCTTCATTTTTTTTACCCTAGAACCTCGATCCGTGCCATTCTGGTGATTTCTTCGCGATATTGTCACACATATTTGAAGACTCTGTAATTTTTTGAGCAAAAAAAAGGGTCCTTTTTGAATAAAAAAAATAATTTCTTCCTTTTTTGGTAAAAAATCAGCGTTACCGTAATGTAAAACTTTTTTCAAAAATTCCTCTCGAAAGCTAACAAAAAACTACAACTTTTATGTAGAGTCATTTTTTTCAGTTACTTCAAGCTTCCGAGATATATTCAATTGAAAAAAAAAACGGCAATTTCTCAAACAATTAATTAAAAAATCTGAAAAAATTCACATAGAGTAACTTTTAGTAGTAGTAGTTTTTGATATAACCAATTATGGGGCTGATCTGAGATGGTCGAAAAAAAAGTGGCCGAGTTGACGGAGAATCCCTCATATATCGGTTAAAAATTCTTGGGGGGTGAAATTCTGAATGAATCTTGTGTTAATTGTAATTTAATTGTTTTCTATCATTACTGGATATAAAAGAATGATCTCTCACACATTAGATCTCGATGCAAGAAAACTCGACTCGTCGGATGTCTCATACAATATATATTTATTCGGCCATCGTCGATCCGTTATCTCCTCGTGTCCAGCGAATCTAGGTCTCGATATATTTAGAGAAATTCCAGACAAAAATATCCGTTTAAATATCACTGTGTATAATATATATATACATATACGTATACATATACATATACATATTATATTCGTTCGTACGTGCGACTCGGGAATTATAGGTATAAAGAAGCCAAAGCAAAAAAATAGATTCCGATGCACTACAGTTTACGAAAAATATCGCAAAAATCTGCGTTATAGGATTTAGTCTAATTATAAGTTTCGACGGTTTTTTACCAGATACAATTTTACAGTTTACACGAGTAAAACTCGTGAAAATTCAATGCAAGAGGGAAATTTTTTTTTAGCGTATCGAAAATTTGAACAGCTGTTGTTAATACATTCCAAGTTTTTAAATCATTCGGGCGAAATTTTCCACAAATTTGAAATTATACCGCAACTTTTAGTTAATGTATATAATATAATAATAGTAATATCCAAAACGTATTAATCGTTTTACAACTTTGTAAGAAGAAAAAGGTGGCCAAAAAATCCAAAGATTTATAACGTGTATAAACAGTATATTAATATATCCTGTAAAAAAGGATTGCAGAAAAGGGAATTTGAGGTAGGAAATAACATGCCAAATAATTTGATCCAATCCAAGATATATAATAAAATATTAAAAATCATCGTTAATTCATTATTTTTCCAAGACTCCAACCCCACTCGCTTACATAAATACTATTTTTTCATCGCGTAGGATCTGCATCCTTTTTTTTTCTAACATCTGTACAGCTTCAAAGTACTGAAAATTCAGCGAGTTGTGATTTTTTGAGTATAACGATCTATTTTTCGATATTTAGTTGTTTCAGGCAAAATTCTTTTTTTTTTTTGTTTTCTTCGTCATACAGTCAAAATTTTATTTTGCAAATGATAACTAAGACAACTAAAGATATTACCTCAGAATTATTTCAAGTTATTTGAATCGATATCCTCGATTTCTACCGCAATGATTTTTCACACGATGGCGCAGAATTGTTTGTATTGGCATTGAATTGTATAATCGAGCGGCTCGTGCCGTATATATTACCCATATCCATTATCTCGTT
Organism: Neodiprion lecontei; assembly: GCF_021901455.1. Taxonomy (NCBI): domain Eukaryota; kingdom Metazoa; phylum Arthropoda; class Insecta; order Hymenoptera; family Diprionidae; genus Neodiprion; species Neodiprion lecontei. The sequence continues at coordinate 8,786,380 of NC_060264.1, read as the reverse complement.
GTTATAACGACATTAATATCAATGGACGACCAGGATCGCGCGGGCGCCCTCCTATCATCACGGTGATGATGATGACGATGATGATGATCATGGTGATGATGACGATGATAATAATTACGGTTGTGCGGCGGAGCAGGCGAAGAGGAACCGTAAAGAGATGGAGAGAGCTGCCCTCCACTTTAACTCCCCTTCTACCACCAGAATTACCGGAATCACTTTACACTTCCGGTTGTACCGAGTCGCTCGTGCGCTGCACAAAGTTAAAGTCATTCCTCTTCCTCGTCTCTAATTCTCTCGAAATAAAGAAGATGGTTCTGAAAAACGAAGGAAAATTTTTTTTACAATAAGAATGAGAAAGAAATTCTTCGTAATTAGGAAAATGCGCCAAATTTTTTTTTTTTTTTTTTAAACAGATTCCGTACAGCGTTGGCAATTTTTTGTAAATATTTCGTCAGAAATCTTTCACGTATAAATCAACGTTTATCAGCGAGGTTTGTGGTCTTATGAACGTGAAATTATCGGGAAATATTTTATTTCGCAGAGAAGTAAAAAACAAAACAGTGATAAGATTTTTTTTTTTTTTTTCTTATTTGATCGTTGAACTTTTTCTTTTCTAACATATCGTAGAATCTCATATGGACCTGCGTTAAACTAGATTTAAATGATTTATATTGTATAGCATTAGACAATTGTAAACAATATTCTTCTGATTTTCAAAACAACGATAACGTGAAAACTTGATTTATTTAGCTCGTATAAAAAAGGTATTCTTACCACATATTTTATTCCCACTTTTTGTATATTTAGATAACTGTTCATACATATTTCTTTGCCGTTTTATTTGCCATTTCTGATAGTATAATGATAGGTTTTCAATACTCGAGAGTAATTATTGCGATGTAATGTAAATTATTATTGTTAGAAACAAATTGATTTAAAGAAATCGTGAAAACTGAAGGGATGATTAATTTCCGAGAAAATTATCCCTCTAATTAAATTATAAGTTTTTGGGGTCGCTGATTGCGAATTTGAAATCGGATTTAAAAAATTCAAGATGGCGGATTCAACATGGCGGATAAAAATTTCAAATTCGATCGTATCCGGAGAAAAAACCCTGTCCAGAGTTTTTTGGGGTCGCTGATTACGAATCTGAAATCAGATTTTCAAATTTCAGTACGGCGAATCCAATCAGCGACCCCAAAAACCCCTGCGTCGAGTTTCTTTTTACTGGATTCGACCAAATGTGAGATTTTTTTCCGCCATATTGGGTCGGCCATCTTGAATATTTTTTAAAAATCAGTGACCCTAAAAATCCTACAATACTATCTTGTTATAAAAATTGACACAGGACAACAATGTGCGACTCAATGGGTTAACGCATAGAGAAAAACGTTGAAAAAACTTTCCCTCACAATTTCGATAAAATATCGAGAGATAATTTTATCACTAACGTGATTTGACCCATTGACATTTTTACGGTCATAAGCAACTGCAACGGGCAAGGAACGGCAATTTATTTCGAATTGGTTTTACCCGGATCGTTGTATGGTATATGTATATATATATATATATATATATATATATATATATATATATATATATATATATATATGAAGGCATACTATACGGTGCATAATTGCCTTAACAAGGTCCGTGGTGTCCCTTCATCCTCGGCTGGTTGGATTTGTTATTTTTTTTTTCTTTTTTTTTACTTTTTTCTATCTCTTTTTCTTCTCATTTCCTCTTTTTTCATCCCGCGTGTTGTTATACATATATTTCGCTGAAGTTGAGAAGGAGCAAGAATTGTCAAGAGAACCGCCCACCGAGCGGATGCTGGGTCAAAACCAGGGTCAAGTCGAGCTGCTGCCGGAGCAGAAAGAGGAGGAGGATGAGGACGCAGGGATAGAGGAGACGAAGAGGAATTAAGGAGGATCTCTTCAACTCTCGTGTTTTTACACGACGATCTTACGACGCTCGTAAATTATTTTCATGCCACGTACTTATTCGGCTCCACAATCTCCCCTCTTTCTCTACCTCTCTATGTATTTATTTTTTCTCCTCTTTGTCTTTCGCTCCATGAAAAACAATCACTTTACACGCCGCTGCTCGCTCACCACGTGTGTTGGTTCAGCCTTCGGTGAGGCGCCGTTCGGTCAATAAAAGGGACATTTTAAACACCCGACAGCACTGCCGATTGCATAAACTAATTGTTTCTTTGTTTCGTTTCGTCGGAGTCTTTGAAGTTGCGGATGGATACGTTTTTTAACCGTGGATCAAAGTATCAGGGTCTGATCAGTGAGTGGAAAGAAAGTCGCAACGTTGAATCTTAAAAATCGCGATAATCGATTCATGGAATTTCCAAACATGCAGAAAGCCAAAATGTAGTATCGTCAGAATCCTGCTTTTAGAATTCAGGTTTTCTGTATTTCAAATTTTCTATATTCCTTATCTCGATCTGCATTTTAGAATTCTTTGAACTATATTTGATACCCGAGAAGTGAATTTTGAAATTTCCCGTTTCTCGCAGATTCTCTCGAATGGAAGTTCAAAATTTTTCACTGTAACCATTTTATGCCTACAGATGAATCTATGAATTTACGAATCGTGAAATGTAGTGAAGAAATTCGATGTTTCAAAATTTAGAACGTTGTTACACCGGCATTTACGTTCTATTTCATTCGTGTTACTTGAGAATTTAGCAAATTTAATCCAACGTCGTTAAAACATAGAGTTACGAACGGCTCTTTCCTTATTATTATGTACAATTTTTTAACGCGATAAAATTTTCCTGACCAATGTTAAAATTGCTCCAACGATACCGGGATTTCCGAAATTCCCTCGTATGACGATGGAACATAATTGAGTACAAAAGTTCACAATCATTTTACCCGTCGCAAAACGGAATTGAGACACTTATTACACGATTAGATCGATTAAAAAAGAGCATTTTCCGCCAACATAGCTTCACTCAAGTATTTGCTTATTCGGATTTAAAATCCCGAAAATGAAAGATAATACCATCAACGAATTTTTTTAAAGTACAAAACGACGATAATTATCGTCTGAGAATTTCCGGAATGACTATTAAATATAAAATGCCGTCTCGTTTCGCAAGCCGTAAGTTATGACCGCAAAAGTATATTGTGTAACAAGGAGGCAAACTCGGTCTTTCCGAATCGAGCGTTAGTTTGCAATATAAGTCGTAGTTAAGCCGAAGACGAATATTGCAAATACGCGAGGCGAAAAGACCGTTGACTCCTTGTTGCGTACGATTCTTTATATAACAAGAGTATGTTGCGCGTTTTTTCACGGAGCACGAAATTGAGGTTAGGGTCGAGCAATGTCAGCTTTGTTCGCGATAGCGCATGCGCGCAGGCTTAAAAGTTCTCTTTTCGGTACTTCGCGCATGCGCATTCGCAGACTCACTGAACCGTCATATCCGCATAACTCCAACAAGATTCACCGCAGTGACGCGAACAACGTTGCGAAATTTCCGGTGAAAAGTGCGAATACGCGCTCGATTCAACGCCTTGGCGAAAGATTTCACCGGATGTATAAATATCGGCACGTGGCGAGCACTTACGATTAAATTATGCATCAGCGATGCAGCCAAGGCTGAATATCGAGAGAAGCCGCAGGAATTCTCGTATCTAACCAGTTGATTAATCAGTCCTTCGCAGTCCCATAACAAAATGAATGAATGACTGAATGAATGAATGAACGAGTGAACTGACTAATTTATGAATCGAGGAACGAGAGAATGAAGGAGACATTGGTTCACTCACAGTTTCACGAAATACCGGCTTCTCACACCGCGGTCAATTAACGAAATGGGTGACAAACCGGATGTACAATGTTTTATAATCTTTAAACGAGTCTCTCTTACGTATTACGACACTCCTTTTGTTCTCTTATATTACACACGGTTTAAAGCAAGATAGTAATATATCGTAACCATTAATTGTGTGTTATTATTATCACGTGCGTATGTTATTATAATGTACCAAACTAACGCGGTAATTGAACAAACGCATGTTATAACGAACTCTGTATAGCTGTCTCAATTAAATGTCATAATTTTATACAAATAAACATTTTCTCTGTGTCTAATGTAGTTAAGATTGTTACTTCGTTCGTAATTAATCCCATCCCTCTTATATTTTAATCTTTCCAACTGTCTCGAGGTCTTTTAAAAATTTCGAATTTTACGCAACTTGTCATCTCGAATTCTCGATATTTTTTCATAAATTAAGTCGAAGGTTGCCGAAGAAATTAGCCTGAAATATTTCGCTTCGGCTGTATGAAATTTCGTTTGTGTAATTACAAATTTTCGTGCATCGTATGATTCGCATATATAATCGAAGGAAAAAATTGCAGGATAAATAATTCGTAGATCGATTTGGAAAATTAAATGTAATCGAGAGTTAGTAGGGAAAAAAATTATAGAATACTTGAAATCAGTTGACGAAAAAACAAAAAAAACTATTGAAGCGAGAAAACGAGAATGGATAATTTGGCGATCATCGTTTTTTACGCTAAATTGATGTTGAATTCGAAAACTGCGGTAAAATTCTTTAAAAAATCGTACCCGCAATTGTTTTTCCTCTTTCTAATAATACACATGTGACATTTTAATTATTTATTCCGCCATCTGTACAAACCAGCAAACACGTCACGATGGACAAGTGGATATAAAAATTACACAACGTTTGTCTAAATAAGTTTGTCTTTTATTTTTGGAAACATCTGTCCTCTCGCGTTTTTATCCTAATTATACCTACATACCTACCTTATATGTGCGAATATTTGCGTGCAGCGTGCAAAATTCCGTCCAATGACCGTCGTTACATTATTATGATCATTATTATTCATTCGGCTAACCGTCGTACAAAATGTTTAAATTTTTTAAAGAAATATACGTTGATGCAAATATAGTTTCGTTGAATTCAAGGAAACCTGATCTGATCGAGATGAAATTTTTTTTTTTTGTTTGTAAAGAAAAACTTTTTATCGGACTTGACAAGATTTCATCGCTGCACAATTTTACTACCGTAATATTGACCCATTTTTTGATTAATTCTTATCGATATAAACAAGAATTATGAATGTGTATATTTAAAAAAAAAAAAAAAATGACAGTCCTGCGTCCTTTTGTTTTTGAATTTTTATTAATATTACACGTCGTGTAAGCTTACATTTCCTGAACACTGTATAGTATAATGTGTATATTTTGATCATGTAGACGACATGTAGCGGTGACTTTGAAAATATCTAATATACACACTCCGTAGAATATTTAAACGATTTATTAGAATTCATACGAGTAATTTATTCGCGGGAAGCAAATTTTTCACCAACACGTGGAATCAAAGTTATTTCCAATCGAATAGTTTATTTTCATTCAAACCGACTGAATTACGTATTTTGCGCGTTTACTGCTTTTCTTCACGCGTGTAGACTTTTTTTTTTTTTTTTCTCTCTTTTTCCTCACCGTGTATTAAAATTGGATTCTCACAAATCACATTCTCCCGCCCAATTTTTCATAAACAAAATTTTCACCCTACCAAACAAATTGTACGACATAAAACTTTGCAATTGCGACACATTTTAATATATATTATATCGTCGAGTGAATGATCGCTTTTTCACTTAAACTACAAAAAATCATTTGTTACTCCGATTTTTCCTAGGCTTATTCCACGTCATCTCTCTCTCTCTCTTTCTCTCTCTCACACACACACACAGACGCCCTTCACGTTTGCACATAGATACGTAATTCTGTCGAGATGAGATCGCGGTTGCGTAACTTTTTTTGGCGCGGACTTACGCCTCCATTTATACCATAGTATCTGTTATACACTTTAGTGTTGAGACAAAACTGATGTGAAATAAAAGAAGTAAAAACCAGCAGGAGACTTCGCCATTTACCGCAAACACGTCACAGTTACGTCAGAAACTAAAATTCTGTAAAAAAAAGAAAAGAAAAAAAAAAACCCCGCGTAAGTTCCCGTTATAAGCACTGGGAAAGATGATTGTTCAATCTGACTTGTAGAAAAATATTTCTTTCAAATAATCAAGTGAGGGATAATTTTAATTGAATAAAACGAAGAATGTGAATAAAAAAAAAAAAAAAAAAAAAACAACCGCAACCGCAATCTCATTTACTGGTAGTAATAATTAGCTGCAATGAAACTTAACGGCTCGATTGCGTAACTATATTACCGACTAAAATTCGCACTGCAATATCGGTATGTATGATAAAACGCTTTATAGGTCAACCAGCACTTAACGAGTCAGTCGAGTCGCATCATTATCATTGTTTATATATATTTGTTTTTCACAATAGACATGATACGACAGTAAGAAACTGCAACACTTATTAACAATGTTAGAAAAATATTTATGTATGTTAAGTATCTTTTGAAGATGTGGAAAGTTTTTTCAGGGCTCCTAATTCCGAAAACTTGTACTTATTTAGGTACATATAATGGGGCTCTTTTTCCTTTCTTTTTTCCTTCTACTTTCTTTTTTTTTACTGCTCCTTTACTCATAACTACGTGTATGAATCAACCGTTTGTCAGGTAAAAATTTTTGTTCAAATACATTCTATTCCTCGTCTGGTCTTGTATTAAAATTATACAACACATTCGCGATGCGATTAACCGAGAATAAAATCTATAATGATTCGGTCAAATATCGTGTGATCATTACTTTAACTCTTCTTTTATTTCAACGATCATTTTACAATCATACATCATGCATATAATACACTTACACCTATAAAATAAATTAAGAAGCACACTTTTTTTAAACGTCTATTTGCTTTTATCTTGAAGAATCTTGGACGAATTAGACCGATGCAGTAACAAAAATTAACGAACAATATGCAAAATCAGTTAATCGACTTACGCTTTGAACGTCAGAGTCTTGCGTTAAAATTGTAGACAATTTCTGTATTACTGAAACGCAGTGTTTAACCCACCCCACGCATTTTACGAAAGCAGGTCTGAAGATCCTTTTCATTCCTTCTGCAGTACATTAAGCCTAGCGCGAGGTCACGGTCTAACGGTTTGCACGCACAGCTAAGGCCGTTCTTAAGCATATACACACCGCGACAATCTTTTGAAACTTGAAAATTAACCGCGCATGCGCGAGTTTTATCGGCTGTTCATGCAGGCTGGCCAACCCGAGTTTCAGCTGTCAAACTATTTCTGCCGGCGACGTAGTTGATACGAATTTTCGAGGTTATAATCTTAAATAATTGAGGTAGTGACTCGGAAAGGTTTGGAAAGCATTTGTTATCGGGTCGGAAAGTTGATTCTTCAAAGAACGGTCGGAATTTAATGCTTACGCTCTTTGAAAATTCAAACGTACACATTTCGCGTAGGTTGGCTCGCCTGCATCGCAGACAAGAATATCGCTGCGGGAATATTTCGCCGACGAATGAGATTGAATTATTTGACGCATAGGCGGTTGATTTTCAAGTTTCAAGATATTTTACCGGTATATATAACATATTCAAACTGCATTGAGATATGTATCTCTATTCGCGTTTAATTGTCGCACGGCTTAGTCGGATAATTGAAAATATTCGCAAGAAACAGAAAATTGATTGTAATAACTAGATAAAACGAAACAACGACAAATTGTTTGTGAATTTTCCAAAAGTGGAAAGATGTAAAGAAATTTTACGAGCGTCAGTGAGTTTGAGTTAATTTTACTGCCGCCGAATACTATTTATAAAATTTTCTCTTTGTTTCAAGAGAAATGCAAAATGCTTACATGAGAGTGAGAAATAAACAATTGTGACAAATGTAATTGTAAAAAGTGTATAATAATAAGAATTGGTATTACCTAAAATAATTTTTCAAGGTCCAAGATAAAAGAAAAGATTATCAATTTCCGAGTACAAACTTCTGTTTTACCGTCTATAATCGTTGTTTCTCTTGCAGACGCAATTAGTTCGATAAAATAAGCGATAAATAAAATTTCAAGTAGAGGAGGGATTTCTTTTTATCATGCACCGCGATGTTCAGAGCGAGTTTAATACCAGCTTCCAGTTGTTTGTTACGACTCTCCGACCTTTGAACCAAGTCATTGTCCATTTCTCTGCAAATTGTGCAAAGAATCCGAATCAGAGATTTATTCCTGGAATTCAGTTTCTTCCCGGTAAGAGAAGAAGGGAAACGCTTCTGTTTCTGCGCGGTGAATTTTAATTTTTGGAACTCGGCACTCGCGAAATCCAGTTTCTACTGTTTCGCCGAAAACGCTTATAATTATTGCAACGAAACTGCAGAGCGCGGGTCGCGATTCTCGACTTTTCGCATCATCGCTTCTCGTATATTAAAGCTCTGAAACGCCGTGACGCTAACCTGCTTTTGATGCAGTCCAAAAACTGCCCCACCAATCGCCGCTCGCAATATTGGCCGCTTTCTTCTTGGCTCGAGCCTCGGATCACGGCTTTCCTCGAAAAGATTTCTTCACCCCGGCTCGCTTCCAACTTTCCAAGAAACACGCGTTGGCAAATCTTTCTTTTAATTGCCTCCACTGCAGGCTACGACTTTCAACGTTTTCTCAATTTTTCATACGCCGTAACTAACGCGTATATAATGAGAATATCCGTTACAGTGGTCTAGATAAAATCAAATTTTCTGTTTTCATGTAAGCAAGTGTTTCTGAATTTTATCAGTAACGATATCCATCGACCGAAACCTCGTGAAAAGGAACCGTTTACCATTCTTAATAAACAATCGCCAGACGTAATTCGGGATTCAAGATGTCGCCGTGGCTAAAACAACATGGCGTCGAACTCGGCGATCAGCTGATCGTTCGTTTTAAATTAATTACGCGAATTTCAAGGCACGGAAAACTCTGTGCAGCCTGTCACACCTTTGTTACACTGAATTCAATTATTGTACCCTAAATTACACGATCAAAAATTACTTTTATTACTAAATACGATGGAGATTGAGTCTTATCGTCACCAGGTGGCGCTTTTCGAAGCTAATTCCGATCCCATAATTATTATCAGATGTTTTTACAACGAAAGTGTAAATTACACTAATTTCTATTCCAACCACGATTTTTCTTGAAATCATTTAGTAATTTTTCTAATATCTATATCCAATACCGCGGTTTGTTTTCTTGGATTTCGTTATTATTTTTTTTTTTTTATTCACATTATGCTGAAAATGCGACGACTCTGCTCCGACCGACTCATCTCGCTCGGCGCTGTCGCACGAACCTGACTAATCGTAAACCGACCAATTGAATGTCTTCACACGCGTGTGGTCCGCATGCGGTCAAGCATCAGGCCATGTCTATCTACGGAGATAAGAGGCCAGGATAAACTGCACGTTTCCCGTAACGACTTTTACTCGCTACCGGTTTTCCTAGAAATATTACAAATTAAATATTCACAGGCTTAAGAATGAAAGTGGCGTAAAATAGAAAGAGGGAAAATCTTCAACCGTGTCTCAAATACATTTGTAAATATACATTGTGTAAACTAATCGTCGACCGGAAAATTATAGGGACTAAAATTTCGTTCAGACAGATATTTCAAAGTCGAGTATCATCGCGTATAAGTAGAAGAAAATTGGTGAGAAACAGGTTGAAGTGAAGTTCGATTATTGGACAAACAGTCGAGTCAAAAACATACTGAAACAACAATGTCCCCCTGGAGTTAATTACTTATATAATTGTAGTTACATCTAAATCGAAAAACAATGAATTTTAACTGTAAACACGCTCGTTATGTAAAAAACATCAGACCAATCGAATATTATTCTACAATTTTTTCACAGTAAAATTCATATTGTTTCTACGATTCTGATGGAAAACAATTTATTTTCTCCAGAAATTTTCTGAGTTAGATTTTAAATAATAATAATGAATGTATTTCTCGCTGAATAATATGTTTACCTTCTGTAAATTATAAGGTGTGTACGAATTGTATTTTTTTTTACCGAAATGACGAGGTCAAGAAAATATCTGTCTCAAATTATTTTCACGAAATTCATTCACGAATAGAATAAAGCAGCAAAACATAACAGAATAATTCGTTTTCTCTGACGTTGTTGATAACAATTATATTTGCTTACAGTTAAAATTCAGTCTACGAATATTTGTTTCTGAATCAGAGTAGCTCTTTTGACTACACCGAACTTGATTATCTTCCGTTACACATTTTTTACGCCGTTGTTTTGCCATGTTTTGATCCAGATAGATTTTTTCATTTACTCGATCGCTCATCCGTTCTCCGTAATATACGAACAATAATAAACAAACGAAAACTAAAATACCGCATTTATTTTCCGAGTTTTTCGTCTGGAATATGAGAAATTTTCTGCAATGGAACTAGCGGAACCTGATAAACAAAGAAAATGGAAAAATTTCAGAACATGGGTATCAATTTATTAATCAAAGGATCGTTCTTACGAAAAAATGAAATAAGACCCGTCAATTCCACTTGGCTTATTCCTCTTCACGCAGCATGACGATTCGAACATCCTTCGGGTGAGAAATTGCATTTGTCACATACTTTTAAAGCTGGAAAATTCGATTAGCAATAAGAAATAAGCCGAAGGGGGGATTCACAGGGAAAAGCGTTAGTCAACAATGTTTAACGGCAAAAAGAGGAACTGATACGTATTCTATTTAACCACGGCGATGAGAAACTGGTTACACACGTATTGACCGCGTTATTCCGGATCTTGCGGTTTGCGTCAAGTCAACGATCTTTTTCCACGTTTCTCGCTTTCGCTCACTTTAAACGCGTCTGCCTCTGTCTGTCTACATACGTGTATCTGTGTGCGTGTGTTTTATATATTTACAGAATAAATCAACGCCTGAATTCGCTGCCGCATTGCAAATAGATTTTTATATACACCTATATAAACTAGTTTTAGATAGGCGGCGATAAGTTCGTGCCAATGAATAGATTTCTACTTCAGAGTATAGGTATTACACTAGGATAAATCCATTGCCAAATCCGCTTCTCAATTTCTAATCAGATTTGGATTCAGGCTTTTGTACTTGATCGGATTTGTACATTATATCATATCTGATGGACACTTGTCGTTTACATACATACAAACGTCACATCTGCAGATCTGTGATAATTATTATTTATGAACCACGAGATAAATTTATTTCCCCCTTTTTAAACTGGGTGCAGTTTGGAAAAGAAATGTCAATAATGTGTGCCACTTGTATTATGTTTTATCCATACTTTTTATATCGGGATTAAGATTTCTATTTCCAGCATTATCTCGTCACAAGAAGTGTTTCGTACATTTTTATAAAAAATATACTAAAATTACCCACCGCATGTATTGCGGATTTATTGAAAGAAGAATTTTCACGCTTTTGTAACCGTTCAACTAATTTGATTGATTATACTTTTTTCTAGATATTCACTTTCTCGTTACTGATATTTCGAGAATCTCCCGCGAGAAGAAACACTTATAAATTGTTATTGACAAGGCAAATTTTTGAATTCCAACTTACGATAAGATTATATGTATAACAGCAGTTAGAATTGAAGAATAAGTGGAAAAAAAAGAGAGAGAAAAACCTTTGCAATCTGCAAAAAAAAAAAACGACGGGTAAATAATTTCATGCCTATACGTTATAAATATTCTATAGAAATCAATTAACTGGCCACGTGCGTTCGAGCTATTATTTACAATAAACTTTTAATTAGGCAATAATTATTCGAAACGGGCGATTATCGCCGCGAGACTCGATGCTGCAGGAATTGATGTGAAAGGTAATTTTTATTCCTCTTCATTCTCCCGCCTCTTCTTTTTATTTGTCCCTTTATCTTGGCAATTTTACGAGCTGTGGGACGTAGCTGCGTTTTATATATATATATATTTTCCTGCGAAAATGTCGCTTTCTCTCCGCTTATTTTCGTCTCTTTTTACTTCTCTTTCGTCTTCTTCTTTTCTTTCTCCACTTTTGCGAATTACCACGTCATCGTTGAAGCGCAGATACTTGTAACGATATTAATATTGAGGTTATGCAGTAGTCCTACATTTACCGACGGAGCAAACTCGCCCTTTTGTTTGTTCTTCAATATTCTTATTTAACTTTCTATATTCATTTTTTTCTTATATATAGGAAGAAAAAAGGTTCGTTTGCTCGGTCGGTAAGGGTAGGAATACTACCTAACCTTAAGCCGATGCGTCTATTTGCCATATTAGGGATCATATCTGTAATATCTAATGCACATAACACTCTTATTTCAGTGACGAACAACGTTTGTTTTTTTTTTTTTACCCCCTACGCTTTGCCTCTTGACTTTCGCGAATTCGTGTATTCCTATAAATAAATTTCATAATTTACTTCACTCCTGCATCACGTCGGGGAAAACAACTCGTCGAGCCAATTAAATTTTAGCACAGCAGAGTGATTATATAAGAACAATATCACAAAAGTCAAATTTACAATGTGTAATTATCCGTTAATATCATCCAATTTTTTAACACAATGACACGTTAAACTTCGAGAAAAGTACATTTCGATATAATTATACCTATCTATTCGGCAATGTTTTTCATTTTACATCGATGAAAACGAGCCTTAGCAATCAGTTTACTCAATGATATATGTACTGTTAGTGTTACTGTTATGGCAGTTGCTCAGGCTGAGACTATTTTCTTCTTACTTTTATTCTTCCCCATTTCTTATTCCCCGTTATTTTTATACACTCGGAACAGTTTATTTCTTGGAAAACTTTACCCACGTCGAAAGATTGGAAACGAATCAAACTCTCGATCTTCACTTCACAACATTATACAGATAATAAAATAGATAATTCGCAATCTAAGTATTATAATACCTTGTGTATAAATTTATCTATTCAATATTTTGAAATCGTCTAATCAAATTTCTGACGAACGATTTTTTCTAATATTGTTTTTTCCGCCTACCAAAATTGCCATTCGAGGTTGAAATTCTTTGCACTGGATAAGTGATCGATAAATATTTGAATAGTTTCTTCTACAGACTCAAAGCTTATACAACGATAATTATTTTCCAGAAAATAAATACATTGAATTACATAATGTGTCGTCAAGTTTTTCCTTCATTTTGCCTCATATATTTTCTACCGATGTAATTTACGCGCATATCGTAAGCTGTAGTAAATTAAAGACCCTGAGACCTTGCTGAAAAATTACTCATCGATCTTACGTTGCATAGCTGCACGATAGAAAATTTACGAGCCGAGAAATCAGGCCATCATTCTACATTCGAGATATTCGTGTCCCGATGATCTTTGCACTCATCAATTATTGTAAAGTGCATTCAATATAATACCGCAATTAAATATTTTTCACCATCATTTGGCGTTCTCAAACGCCGCCCCGCAAATCGCCGATACAACGCGAAATATAATATAATCGAGCATATATGTAACGGATAAACTTGATTCCAATTACGCGATGCAGCTCGTTAAATTTATCATACCAACGAAGCGCAAAGTTCAGTAAAACGAAGTGAATATCAGAATCTAACAAATCGAATCATAACCCAAGTGTTTCTATGACGCTTGCATTTTCTACTGAAAAAGACTTTTTTTTTATGCCAAATCGATGTTATCCTTATCTTACATCCCCCCACACATTCGCAATATCGTGGAATAACAACTATGTAGTCGATTAATCTATCTAAGGTCACGTAGGACTCCTACCTTTACCGACCGAGCAAACTGACCCTTTTTCTTCACCCTTTCGTGCGTTTCTTCGGTCGGTAAAGGTAGGAGTACTACACGACCTTAAGAACCTTGTCGAAAACTGATCGCGCAATAAATTTTCTAATATTTTGGCACTTTTGTCATGTCTGTTCACAATTCGAAGGGGCGAACGGGAACTCCGAGAGTTGTGCAATGGTAACTGCATTGCGGATAATACTACATAACTAATCTCACGTCCGTTGCAAAATGCAGTTAATATTAATGGTAACGCGATACGTCGGAGATGCGGAGTTCTTTGATGTTTGCGACTCGGTGCCGCGCGTAGCGGAAAATAACACTTTACTCGATAGATAGAGAGAAAGAGGGAAAAGGAAAAAAAAGACATGAACAGATGTGAAGTTGTACAAACTTATGCACGTATAACGCGTTGGTATATTAAACAGTATAATCACGATCCATTGCTCAAGGCGATTCTCTAACGATTATATGACTTGAAAATATGGAAAATTTTGGAATTTTGATCGCGGGATTTTATTGTTGGGCTATGTGGTAGTTGACCTATGAAAGATAAAAATCTTCTATTATCCTTTATCGTACCAGTGTTTTCAATTACATTCTGAATAAATAAAAACACAATGACATGCAGCTTATGGTAATGTGAACTCGGATTTGAACGAAAAAGTTGTAAATTTCACCGGGGATAAAAATATCAGATTTCTTTTTTTTTTTCAATTATCATTTTTTAATCTACTGTTTGAGTCTACGGAATGAATTGATTTTCATGAAATCAAGACGTATTGCTTTTGATAAAAATTGTATCTCACATGTATTCAAGGAAAATAAAAACTCGGTTTTGGACAAAAATTATAGGGTAAATAAATTTTCCATCATATTCGTAATATGTGTGTTTAAAAAACCAAAGAGACTGTTTGTCGCTTTTACCCTATAATTCTAGTTTCTTTTATTGCAAAATTCTCATTTATGGAAACTACGAAAATGCAGAATATACCAAATTCGCATTTAAAGAATAACCGTATAAATGATGGACGCGTGGAAAAGTCTGCGCATCTTTAGATAGCGACTTGATACTGTGCGGAATTTTTGCCGCATATATATAGATATATACAGCTGTATAAAATACAACGGTATACGTATAATCAAAGCTAGCCTCCACACTTCGAGATCAGTACAGGTACGTCGTCCATTTACTTATCCTGTGTCGATAATTGCGCAGCATTGCAATTCAGTTCAATTATATAGGTAGTTACGCATAGCTATTATATGTACCTATTAAAATACAAAACGTGAAACGCAGATCGATCCTTGCTGCAGTAAATAACTCGCAATCGGTGTATGAGCGTAGAATTTTTAATTAGAGACACGCGATCCGAATAGTTCTTATATAAAATGCAGTTTAAAATAATTACGATAAAAATAATAACAACCACAATAATAATAATAATAATTAATACAGTAGCTTGTATACAGCATAATTAAAGATTACTATTCTGTAAGGAATAAGGAGGCAATCACGGTGTTATTTATCGGTTAACTGTTCGATCTGTTCGAGATTAACTGTGAAATTTCAGTCAACGAATCATGTCACGGTTGCTGAATTCGATCCTAAAGCGATTTATAAATCACCTTCTATGTTGTTGAAATTTCTGACGCATTTACACGATACGCGTATATTTCACTTTAGCATATTATAAGTGTGCAATTATTATACTCTTTGCAACGAAAAAAAAATAAGTAAACTTTTTTCCGTCAACGGTAGTAACTCTTTTCATAATCTAAAGGGAAGCGTCTTTCGGATTCTTTTAAATTATGCGTATGAAAATTTCTTCGATATCGCATAAGGGTAATTTTAGTATAATTTAATTGGTAATGAAACTGTTAAATATATTTGCAATTAAATATCGGGAAATGATAATCAAGAAAGCTGGAAATCAGAAAATAACACGGAGAGAATAAAAGAGCAGATTTTATTCAAAACTAAAGGAAAAACGGGATACAACAGGTTTTTTTGGTAAAATATGCTGCGTAAAGTACAGAATTTACTCTAGAAAATCTGATAAATTTGTAATAAAGAATATAGTTGACGTTGGTTTTTTTTTCTTTTTTTTTTTCAAACCAAAAACTTTGACGCGTCCCTTTTTTTTACCGCTGTTTCGAGTAAACTGTGCTCTTTCTCTTCTCTCCGTGAAAGAGGATGAATGAATGGTGCAGCAACCCGTTGACATTTGAATTCTCCTCCCGATTAAAAGTTAACCGAGTGATCACAGGTATAATATGCGTGTATAATTTGTAATATAATAAAACTGAGAGACGAAGATCCCGTTGCTGGAATATATACGTATAGGTATAAATGGCGGCGTCAATGCGGCGCCAGTGGCAATTAACGCCGCCCACAAGTTTTCTCGAGTACTTATCCCCGTCACGTTTCCTCGTCGGTTATCTTTCTCTCCATATTCGTTGCCCCGCGCAAAATAAATTGATTCGAACGAGGGACTTGATATTAATGTACATTACAGGTCGGGGACTCGACCGTATCGCCGGTATATCACGTGTCTAATACCCGTCAACCATTCCGTCTGATAATTTATATCATACCCGTTTAAATTTTAACCGAAAATTTTCAACCGCAACTCGACCCGTAGCTGGAATAAACTACGGAAGAGATGAAAGTTTTAGGGAATTTTAGTTTCAAATTCTGGGAAATAAAAGTTCTCAGTAGAGACACCCTGTAGCGGTTTTTTCACCGTTCCTATGAGTAATTGTGATATAATTGGTTACATATTATTATTATACCTACCAATCCTGACTGCTGTATTATTTATTTTATGAAGACAATTTTTCAACAACCAATTGACCCAGTTATACCGTATTTTACGATCATGTTCAAGCTTCAGGGCGAAGGAAAATAAAGATAAGATTACCTTGTGACAGTGATGCCAACCTGGCGGTGAGAAGTTACCAAAAAAATGGTTATTCCTTTTTTTAATTTTGACAGTCCTTGCTTTGATCCAACCGAATTGAAGATGAAATTTAAAAAGTTGTAATTTGTTTATTGATCTAATTTTTTTATATTTTTTCTGTTCCAGGTGAGTTTCTATTGAGAATCAACAGAACTTCCGGATGAAGAGTAAGTCTTTGCCGTCGTAAAGTAGAAACTGCCGCACATAATGCCAAGCGTGGGTAAATTTGATGTCTATAACATTATGAAATTAACGAAAATCATGAAAAACTGCAGAAAATTGATTGCGTGAGAATGAAGATGGAAAACGATCATATGCTGAACAAATTGTGGAACTCCATTTTCCGTCGATTTTCCTCAAGTTTGGATTCCCAAATTCTCCGAGTGATTATATATTTATTCGATTTTTCTATTGTTGCGAACTATTAATCAATCTATATTTGCAAATCCTTAGCAAGTCTAACAACTTTGTAAATTGAATCCCAATTCAAAAAAATTCAGACCCAATATCGATAAACGGGCGAAACTTTAATGATTTCTCATCTATGAATAAAAATGATCGACACTTCAAGGTGGTTTTTAATTATTTGGTTTCCTCATTTTTGAAACTTCAGTTAAATTACTTTATCGATTTTTTTTTTCATTCGAAGCAGGCAAACTCAATGATCGTTCCAGTTTGGTCAATTCAACATTTACAGTAGCCATTATATTTAATTCTTTAACTGAAATCATTTCGCATCTTTTATTTTTGCAATGCGATATTCGCATTAATACTCCCTTTGCCTATCCTTTTTTTTTACGGAAATCTGTGTAAAACTTTTCACAATCCTTATTAATAGACGTTCCGTTCAACTGAACAGTTAGACAAACGGTGAGAAAAGATTTCGGAACCCCAAGTTGAGAGCCACTGTCGGACAGGAGCGCCTTTCTGTCTGACAAAGAGGTTGACTGGGCGAGCGGGTAAGACGAGAGCGTCGTCTCCGCATGGCGGGCTCTCGATCCCCCCCCGATCGTGTGACTCATACACGGAGAAAAATACAGAGAGGAAATAGAGAGAGCAGAGTGAGAGAGAGAGAGAGCGAGAGAGGGAGTGACGAAAGCCCGAGGGATTCCCATTCATTCATTCATAACGTAGGTCGATGGTCAGGCCGCTCGGACGGTCTGCGCCGACGCGACACCGGCGCATTCCGGACTCACAATCAGACCCAAGGCCCCCCCGCCATCGCCCCTCTGGCCCGCGCCATCTACACGATCGTTTCCTCGGCTTGCGGGGCACGACACGACCAAACACCTACTTCTCCGCACGCGATATGTCATCGGCACCCGTTGCACGTCGGGTATTCCCCCGCCGGATCGAATTTCGTTGCAGAGGCGAAGTTTGGGGGGGGGGGAGGGGGCAATCAACCTTTAACTGCCCCCATTTGCTGCCTCGTGAAGAGAATAAATTTCCAAGATACAGTTTGTAGGTTAGTTTGATTGAGCAGAAGAAAAGAAAGTTATTTGAAACAGAAAAAGTAAAGATTCTTGGGAAATTTTAATTTTTTGTATCAATTTTTTTTTTCTTACCTGAAAGCTGATGCAAAATATTGTAAATATTGGCCGATTAAGCGGGTAACGATAAATAGATTAAACTCTCATATATGAAAAACGATCATTATTCTTGATACAATTTATTACCGTATTTTGTTCGGAGGGTTAGCAGAAAAATATGTTGTATTTAAATAACATTTCTTGACGATAATTCAATTAGTTACTTGATATGCTTAATTCACGTCATATCTCAGATTATTTTCAAATTTTTTAACGTATTGTACTACTCAAAATAGCGGATTGAGTTTATGCGTGTCAAATTGCAAAACTGGTATGCACGATGTTATTAAAAAAGTCTGAATTTTAAAAAGAAAATTGACCATTCACTGACAATCATTGTAATAAAACCAAAGTTAAAACTAGCAAGTAAAAAACAAAAAAAAAACGAAATAACAATTAAAGAATACCCCGCAACCACAGCGATTCGTATTATTTATCCGTCGATACGACTACCTAGTCGCAAAGCCTCGCCACTCTGACGTCTAGATGTCGCCTGGAACCTCGGAGTAACGTAACGTAAAGTAGCTCTTATCTTTCAATGCTTCTTTCTGTTTATGCTTTATTTAGACTCAAAAACAGATTGTTGTAATTTAAAATCCCGGTAAATAAGTGAATCTAGCCATTGGTATTTTTATAATTATACTATAAATTTAACATCACACATTGACAGACGGATCATTCTATGCTATATTCCACTCCAAGTAAACGAAAATGTTTTTGTTTTGTATGTAATATCACTCTTATTGTACATTTCATTATTTCCGTTAATTCATGCAAAATGAAGTGAACATCCGGGTATCTCAACTCATGTTAAAGCTGGCCAAATCTCGGCGGCAAGTGGCCAATACGTTTCAAGGTAATATCAGAGTATCCGCCCACCGGTTGTACAGTAATATTCACTAATGCCTTCCCTTTCCGGCTACCTTGTTTTGGGTTCGAAACAAAATGCGCTTCTATACGAATTATGTGACAATGAATGACGATGCACCTGACGTGAGAGATTGAGAGTATGGAGGGTAGAGGTAAGGAGGACAATGTCATCTGAGTTTTCAAATGGAAAAGTGTTTGCTACAAAGCGGCAATTAGCGGTTCAATAAGTCACCAGACTTGTTATATACTAGCGCTGATAAACAATAAGGGTTCAACCTGAACATGTCCGTTATAGATGAAGTGAGGTATGTCAAAGGGAAGTAGTAAAATATCGAAGTAGTTGCGATGACTAGATTAGATGATAAAAGTGCCCTAAGTGCACGGTCAACTGCTAACGTAGTGAAATGAAAATATACTCAATATAACCTAAAAACTTGCCACGAGACGTTATTGATACCCATTCTTGAATTTCAAATTTGCTAACGACAGATTTAATAAATGGAACAAATAACTTTATTTAATTGGGACTTGAAATTATCATTTCATAAGTTTTCTGAAAACAGCGCCTTCGCAAAGCGGATATCTATCTTTCTCCGTTTAATTCTATCCTGCTAAAACAATTCTTGACGCTTTCTTTTAAATATGTCCCTTTTGCTACAGCGACGCAATCTCATATGTACTCTACTTTACTGGCACTTTCTATACACGGAGATAGTCCTCCTAACCTCTACCCTCCATAATTAGGAGTCATTGTCATATAATTCGTAAAGAATCGAGTTCACATTTTGTTTCGGACCCAAAATAAGGTAGCCATGCAGAACGGGAAAGCACGAATGAATATTACTGTACATGCATCGTCATTATAGGATAGAGTACGAATAAAATGGCAGTGGGAAATTCTAGAAATTCTTTTCACGATCAGACAGTGGGTATATCGTAGTCGGAGATTGATTAGAATCCTGATCGGACATCACGTGGCGTCGACATCGTTATAATTACATCAGTGACGTTAAAGGCGATTATCGTCCGAAGATTAATTGGGACAGGGCGAAATGTTTAATCAAATTCAAAATAAAAATCGAACGTCACGTAATCGCACATCTATATACCCACTGCAATGTCTATGACGGTATAAAGATGACCGGTATACTTTATACATAAATGTGGAGCGATAAGAAACCGTGGAAGCGTAATTGTTTTATGAGTAAATAGAAGGCGATGACGATGAAATTCCTCGACGAAATCTAAACTTTATCTTTTGATGCGAATATAGCACTTGTGTACATATTATTCACATGTATACACATAATACAGGATCAGAGGGATTTTCGATTACTTGGACTAATTCAAAGGTGTGGAATGTTTGTTGGGTGTGTTACATTTTTTTTTTTATTTTATTTTTTTTTTTTATTTTTATATTTTTCATCTCGGAATACCTTTTATCGATGAGACATAAACAAATAACCGTATGAAGAATTCTCGACTGACTTCCTTCGAAATCTGTGAAAATGTTTCATGATGGAAAATCATTTTATACGCGATTGCAATATTTCTTTTCCCGAACAATTACTTAGCCCTTTATATTTCCTTCTTTTCTCTACGTCAAAAATTATGACATTCGTTTCTTCGTTCGCTTGAACGCAAGCATATTGTATAATTTTCCTCATTCACGGAATCGTGTGAAAAAAAAGGCCTCTGATTAAATACGCTATACGCGGAGAATGATTCATATTGATAATAAATACGTTACATATCTAACCACACGAACACACAGGTTTGTTGAGAAAAGACTTATATAATATTATCAGTGCCTCTTATCGGTTAAATATAGTTACGTTGGAGATATAATTAATGAAGCATTCTACCCACCCACTCGTATGCTGGTAAATAATTCCAAGAATCGTGTGTAGATACATGCGGGGCAATATTTGATATAAATAAAAGATAACTAGAACTCCATGCCTAAAGTCGTGTTTAATGTCATAAGAATTCGGAATTGGAATTTCCATATTACGGATCCTTGAACTCGATTACACATTTACTATGCACGAAAAAGAAAACTTCGCGTTGTACTTGCGCGATAAGAAATTATTCGGTGAAGATATAATAATGCACGAGTATGACATAATTATTAAGACCGGATATGACGAAACGCGGTTCTCTTGCAATGTTCCCGGTAGGAATACTTCGCATACCGAAAACCGATCCCTCCGATCCTCTCGACGTTCCCCGAACGCTGAGGTACATAATAAGGGCCCCCCTGGTACAAAAACGCGTAGACATTCCTGAATAATCGTTTAGGGACCACGGGACACTGTTCCACTAACCTGGGTAGAGAGAGAGAGAGACAAGGAGAGAGAGAGAGAGAAGGAGCGAGGAAAAGATAAAAAGGGAGCGCCGGGGTACGAGCCGAAAAAGAGAAAAGGGAAACCCCGATGCGTTCACCTGAAGAATTTCTGCAGCATTCTTAAGTGACTCATACAAATCTTCTTAAGATGCTGTATGTAAGCCTTCCTTACGCACTTCACAGCGATGCCGGTCGGGGGCCGTTGAACCACAATTACATTGCACAATTGAAAAGAGTTTCAGGTTCTTTTTTTTTTTTTTTGGTTTTGTCACTTGCATAATAACTGGACCATGAGCTACAACGGTATGCTTGATCCTGTCCAATCAATCTCTGCAGAATTAATTGTTGATCAGACGGATGTTTTGTGCCAGTTAAAAACATTGTGAAATTCAAATTTTCCCCCGTTTCCCGCGCTACGGCAGCTCCCTCTACCGTATGCTTGCTTTGAACAAACGAAAGTTACGAGCAAACCTGATTGGTTTAATTCCGGCGGAATTTGAACACTGTTTGAAGTTCTCTTTTTCGTCCTTCAGTTTTTCGAAAGTGTGAAAAACACTCGTATTTCAAAATTCGTAATTAAAAAGGTAATCTGTCTTTGCAAAGACAGTTTATTGCAATGTGAAATAACAATGATTTCGTATTGTTATTTTTCTGACTAATCCTACTAGCGTACTGTACAAAAAACTGATGTCATCGCGGACGTATTTTTGCCAGTATACCTAATAGAACTCGCAAGAGTAGGTGTAATTTTTCGTACGATTGAGCGACAATAGATTCGAAGAGCAACAAGTTCGACCTTTTATCACATCGACTCCCCTTCACGATTGAACGTATTTCGCATTCTGTTCGCATTGCTCCCGTCGATCATCGTTATGACTCGTTGATGACAATACGATCACTGTGCTTAACGATGTTACAATAGTCAGACGGACGAAGATTGATGATTATTTGACTTCTCTCGCAGTTCGAGATCGCCGCGCGGTTTAAAATTGGCCTAGAGACAGGTTGATTTATGTGGCCGTCAAACTCTGTCAGTTTTCTCTGCCGATTATGGTTTTAATTGTTTGAAATCAATTTATTGTGATCAAAACTCCTCAAATTCAATATATATATATATATATATATATATATATATATATATATATATATATATATATATATTTTTATCCGGTTAAACTTGTTAATTACCTCCACAATAAGCAATTTTTCAACGTCCCTTTTTACCTTCGTCTCCAAAATTGTGATATTTAAAGTGTGCCGATTCACACAAGGAGCTTATAAATTTAATAACTTGAAATCGTATCGTCAATCAAGGAAACTTGAATGACTGAAATATTCTTTGGAATAACGAGGAATTAACCTAGATAACCGAAATCGTACCGAGTCACCCGAAATCACACGATAGCGTATTGATGGAATCGACAAGCGTAGAAACAGCGATAAACGACGAATGATTTCAATTCCTTGACACTCCAATGATTTCCATCTTATCGGGTCTTTTTTTTTCATTGGCTTTCCATATTACTCAGCGTTACAGGTGATATCAAGCG
Source organism: Neodiprion lecontei (assembly GCF_021901455.1). NCBI lineage: Eukaryota > Metazoa > Arthropoda > Insecta > Hymenoptera > Diprionidae > Neodiprion > Neodiprion lecontei. The sequence goes on along the minus strand of NC_060264.1, from coordinate 8,763,344 downwards.
ATGCGTTGTGAGTTCTCGGAAATCAGGGGCGCCATTAGAAATCAATGAAAATCAGATGATAAAATAAAAATCGATACAAGTAACTTGAAATCAATGTTGATGATTTTCAAGTGTACCAATCCTCGGGAATAAATTCGGTAACAAGTCATAAAAATTGACTCGAATTCGATTAGCCTAGACGTTTGAATTCACGCTCGAAGACGCCAAGTCATTCGAATTCATCGACTCTGGAAGGTCGTTCGTACATTCCATTATTTTTTTTCTCTGCGCCCCGCAAAAAAAAAAAAAAAAAAAAAACTGCTATCATCGGTATCATTGTGCGTTCGTACAACCAGCTCTGCATTGTCATCGGTCGGGTAAACAGCCAAATGAAGAGTCGTATGGAAGATAAGAAGAGAGACGATTGTTCGATAAGAACGTAACGCCGGGTGAATCATCTCGTCGTGTAACACTTTTCTACACCTTTTATTTCCCCCTCCTCTTCTCACTTCTCTCACGCCTCGTGCATTCCGTGGATGATTCACCTTGCTCACTTGTTAAATGCTGACAGCCCTCGTCGAGAAAACTGGATATGCAGATCTTCTCTCGGACGTGTTATTAGAATCATCGCCCGATGCCCGCCCCTCGATCACTCAATGATCGCAAGTTTCGCCGGGGTAAAAGAAAGAGAAGAAAAAAAAAATTGAAACAATAATTGTGATTATAGTAATTAATCGTTGCTCGTTACTCGAAGTGTAGCATCAAATTTCAGATTTCAGATTATTCGCGATCCTTTTCACGCGTTACGTACCGATTCTCATTCTCTTCGATTACGAATCCCGAATGAATTATGTACAAAATATTGAGACGCGTTATTGACTCACTTGACTTATCCTTTTATTCTCAACTTCTTGTTTGCCCCGTTATTACTTGTACAGGTTTAGTTATTGCGTGTTTTATCTGAATGTGAGTAAAAATAGAAACTGAGGTAAGAAAAAGGGAAAGAAAAATAAGCAACATCCGGGAAGAGATAAATCAAGAAGTTGGTTAATTGGGGATCAGAGAATAACCGCTGACCGATTCTCCTCGTCAATTACGTATAGTCGGGTCAATTGAACGTATTATTGCTGAATGGGAAAGTTGCGACGAATGATTGAAAATGTATATCATGAACAAGCTTTCGCTGCTGAAAAGGTTATTGGAGTGAGCATTGCCTCGGGCTTTTGGCCCTTTCACCGCCTCTTCTACAATTCCTTCTTCACTCGGTAATCGCGTTCATCCGTACGTTACATGTCTATGTGCACATCACGTATTATATACGTTAGGGTGGTTCTTATTTTTGTAATGTTGGAATTTCTTCGCCCTAACCCCCAAAATCCAAATAAGAACCATAAGAAAATAAGAACCGCTCTAATGTACGGATATTTAAAATCGATTCGAATCCTTGCCGGAAGTTTCTTCGCTTCCGGTACATATGGTTCAGATATTTTAGAAAGCAAAGATAGGTTTTATTTTTTCTTCACTCGCTGTATCGTAAACAAGTATCGCGGATCAATTAATTCCGCATTCCGCGTCTCGATACGTGATCAATCCTGCCATGGCTAATTTCACTCTTTCGAAGAAGTCGCCGCTTTTTTCCTCCCATTTCTTTGATTCTCTGGTCTCTTTCTCCAGGATACGCATAAAATAAAATCGGTCAAGGATATGCGAATTTGTATAATAAAAAATCAATATACGACAAAACTTTGATGAAATCCCCTCGATTAAAGGAACGTAACTTTTTTTATAACGATTTTATTATTCATACGAAGTACAGAGAATTCCGTCTTATGTAGCGTCATGTAGTTCATATTTCCCGTACATATTCTATAATTATTAATGTCGAACGGGCTTACAAAGAAGGAAAAGGGGAATCAGACGTATCGAGATACACTGGTGTTGTAATTTATCGGAAAAAAGCTCGTGCGAATCTACCGCATTATATCCTGTCCGAATTTTGCCCCATTTTCTATTCGTAAGACGAGATTGATTGAAAACATTGAATATCGAAAAAGGATGTGACAAAATAAAATTTCTGTTGGCTGAATAATTATTGCTACTCGAGGTTAATCACGAATCAATTTTTCGTTCCTTTTATAACTTACAGCTGCAGAATAAGAGGCTGAAACATCTACTTTGTATCGTAGTATAATTATTATAGATGAATATAAATTAATCTTTCACTCGTCCGCAATAATACACAAGCTTCAAATCTCGTGTCATATGCTAATTAATCCGTTGCCAGACTGACGAATGAGAGGCGTGCGTGGGATCGGGTTGCATCTGAATCACACGTTCTCTATGTTTCTGACAAGGTTGTTTCGGACACATTTTATGTATCGAAACAATATACGATTATTCGCTACCGCCTGTACTGTACGAGACTTATGCTAAATACACGATATTCAACAGAAATACATTTTTTATTTTTTTATTTTTCTTTATTTCAAGAAACAAGTACACATATACATAAATTGCACGAATTAATCATCGGTCATTATTATGTACATATCAATGATCTAAACATATACATCCTATCACTTGACAGTCTTGTTTGATGCAAAGAGATGCCTTTAAAAATCTAAAGATATTCGAGTATTTTTTGTATCGTATTCGTAAAATAGATTAACAGTTTTTTTTTTCAACAATTTTTCACAAATAATTACAATAAAGTCAACATTTTTGTTAATACGAGTAATTCCATTCTCCGGTTTTTTTATTTTGTCATGATCGAGGTTGCCCCTGATGTTCTCTGTTTGAAATCGAAATAAAAAGGATAATTAGAATGAAAAAAAATTTTGTACTGAAGAAAAACAAAAAGAAACAACTAAATAGAACGAAGGCGAGGCTAAGCTTGAAAATTCCTGGCAGACTGCCCGGCAATTCGGTTGCAACGGATTATAAATAGGATAACTTCTCTCTCTCTCTCTCTAGTTAGTGTCTTTAGGTAACCGCTGCACTGCATCAAGTGGTACATGCAAATGTCGGGTATGGACGAGGTGATTTAGAGTTAATTGTAAGCCAATCACGACCAACAAAACTCCATTCGCACCGAACTGTTACATCGTTTTATAATCACTACTGGACTCAACTGCACTGTACAACTTCATATAACATCGATCAATTTTTCTCCGCGGTTTAACGACTTCAAATATCATAGTGAGTATTGGTTATATTTAATGCAAGTTTACTTTTTCAAAATTTTTTTCTTCCTGCAATCTGATATAAATTGCATTGAACCTTTTCATCCCCTTAACAGTCGAATTTCGGAAAGTTCTGAAATTTAATTCAAGCATTTGAATGAGGACCCAAGAGATATCGATCAATCCGCAAGAACACGTTTCAACTCTCTTTCCGTACCATTAGGAGTCGAATTTCAAAAAATTCCTGACTCAGAATTTGCGGATTACCTCATAAAAGGACGAAGTACCCCAAATTTCATGTTTCTAGGTTCAGGGCTTTACGCTGGGAGTTGATACGACATCTCTTTTATACATACATAGAGATAACACGCATGAGATAAGTCTATGAGTATAATAAATCTGAAATTCTTACTCAGTCCTACGAATATCTCAGTTGTTTCTGAGAACGATGCTGTACCTTTTTAAAATGGCGCGCTGACGTGCGCGTGCGCAACTTGTCGTAAGCGAGTTTGAGCGAGTCGAATATTTCATTCATAACGTAACCGCGAAAACTATGATCGACGGTGGCGCGACGCCGGGCGTTTAGATTAACCTGATAAGTTCCTGGTAGCGTAATTACGAAACCGTGACGTAACCCGATTCAACGACGATTTTTACGAAATATATACCGTCACTATTTTAACCGTGCACGAATTCTTACGTCTAACTATATAACCGAACTCTGTGAGCAGAAGCTCTCGCGTGTCTCTCGCGACATTGAACAAAAATTTCGATTGTTAGAGTTACTAGAAAATAATATAGTAAAGAAAATTATTAACGTTACCAATAACTGTCTGAATATTGTTGGAATTATTTTTTATCAGTATTCAACGTAGTTATAGTCGTCGATAATACATTTTCTACATTGTATTTCCAAAATTAAATCTGCTTGTTGAAATTACTCCATTTTTACTGTTTTCAATAACGCTTTGTATTAATTTATTGTTGCTGTAAAAATGAAATTATCGCAATGTTTGAAAGAAATATTGACACAAATGAGTATAAAAACGAAAAGAATAGTAACGCATGCTAGATTTTTTGGTTATATTTATAATACTTATTTTCAGTTTTTACCCGGACCTGTAGTTTTCGGTTATGGTAGAAAATTAAAATAGTTAAGAACTCAACGCTCTACGGTAACCATCAACCAGAAATTTTTCTCTGTCATGTCACGCGTCATCTCGTAAAAAAATTTCACAATTTACCGAATACGGTGGATCCAATGTGGGCCAAAAATTTTTTTAGTCAGGTCAAACAAACTCTAGGCTTCGTTTGATAACACAAATTGTTTCATCATCGAAATTTTTATGAGTCACAAGAACATTTCTCTCTCCCCGTATTTGGTTAAGTTTTAACGAATCCTTTCACTGTGTGATAATGTTTTTACCAACTGAAAAAAAAATATATGTAATTGAAAAAATTAATTCTTTTTAATTATTGATAAAAAACTTTGCTTCTTACAATTAGGATAGTGCTGGCGATGTAATTGCACTACTTGCAAAATAAATTGTTTTTGTTCTTTAATTATTTGTCGTTAAAGTTCGATTATAATTTTGCATTAACGCTATACCGCATATTACCGAATTTGGATTATAAGAAATCAACTCCACGGTCTTTTTTTTAGAGAATTTAATGCCCTGCAAGAATATGCTTGGAAAATTTTCTTAATTCATACGGTTCAACAGGTATAACATTTTTAATGAAAAAAAAATTTTTTTTGCCTGCAATTTAAATGGGAAATTTCAAGTGGCCAGCGACAACTTTTAAAATTGAGCTGAAAAATTTGTCCAAACGGGAGAATTTCTTTCTCGGTAAATAGGTCCCTTTAAGACCATAGATTCGATAGGTTAGTTTTTTTTTTGGCTCACCCTAATATATGCATACATGCACGTGTAACGTATTTAACATCATATCGATGAGGATACGTTACAAAGTTCGCGGTTTTAACACGGCTTCAAGAGTGATTACAGAGGCTATTTATAAATGGCGCGTTATGCGTTTCTTTTTTTTTTTGTTTTTTTTTTTTTTTTTTTGTACTTACCTCCCTCTTCTCTTCCTTGCTGATATTTAGACACACTTCATACGTATTACTTATGCGCGTACTTGGTGTATACATATATATTATACCGGCTCTCGAAACGCTCAAGATTTGAACTACCGAGAATCCTGCGTCACGAGTTACGATAACATCGTGAGTATGAGCAACGAGTACGTGATGCGATAGGCGAACGGACGCGTTTGTATTTCGTATTTCAGTCTCTGAGGCGGTTGTAATATCTTCCTAGTAGCGGAAACAGTCGGCAATGGCGGTGTTTGTATATGTGTAAAACCCCGCGGAATACGATTGATGCGGAAAAAAGTCGACAAGCATTGTAATATCTATACGAGTGTAAACGTTGTACGTACAAGAAATGTCGAAGAAAAATTTTCACCCTAAATATAATATCACGTATACATGCCGGCGATCTCGGTTTGTCTTCTGTACCGCATCAAGATTAATTGATGAAACGATGATGATGCTGATTACGATCGCGAAACTATGATCGAGGATATAAACGGGAACGGCGGGAATTTTATTCTTTTGTCATGCCGTGAGAATATTGCTACAGAGTGTTAGGGAAAATCGTTTTTCTTCTGGGATCATTATCATCGTTGGTTAACGTCGTTGAAAATATTGCAACAGTTTTCCCTATTTATTATTACACAAGACAGAGGCTTTGTATTATTTACCGAAGATACGAAAACTCAGAAAATGTATAAGTTAAATCGACGATTAACTTCGAATTTAGTGAGAGCTGAATCGTTGTGATTTTTCCAAAAAAAAAATAAAAATAAAATAAAAATAAAAAAATAAAACTCATCCAATATTCATAAAGTTTTTTATATGACAATCGATGTACCACGCTACTGTTTGCAAATTAATTATTCCCAAAATCTATTCGTCGGATAACATTTTTTTCCTACTTTCTTCCGAGTGAACAAACATACAAAAAGCGAGATAAAGTGAGGAAAAAAGTATCGATAACATTCACAGATCTATTTTATTCCGCCCCCCCAAACCAACCAACCAACCAACCGACCAACGAAAGAATTCTCACCTACGATTCGGCGGGTGAAAATATTTTTGCTGGAAAATAAAAAAAAGAGATGCGAAAAGTTGGAAAAAAAGAAAAAAAAAAACAAAAAAGTGTGAACGATGCTGACGATAATTAGTATTTCGTTCGTTCTTTTTTACTTTATTTTTTTTTTTTTTTTTTTTTCACTCTATCGTTTACCGCACAGATGATGGATGGACGGTAATCCACCGTTAGAAAATAAAGAAAAATGTAAAACCGTCGTTTCCGCAGCTCAAAATAATATATATCTACACGCAAAATCCGGTTTACTCACTCACTTTATATATATATATATATATATATATGTATACATACACACATACGCAACGTTAAACTTTAAAGCCCGCGCAATATAATAGCCTTTTAACGCGCACACATCCGACATGCTGATAGAGAGAGGAGATGACACCAACGGTGACATGTTACACCTCGATTCGCGATGAATCACTCGCGGATTCCCGAATTCTCCCACCCCCTCCGCGTCTAATTCCCCCACCAATCGGATAACGTCGCCGCCGCGTCGTTTAACTCGGCAAACAGCTGATTTTCGCCTACCCCACCTTACCCCGCCGCACCTTTTTGCGCGCTCATCGTCAATATCGTCAGAGAGGAATTCCGCAACTGTAGTTGAGGTCGAAACGATCAAGGAGTCAGTGCAGCGCCCGACGTGGTCGCCTACGCATCTCTCTATCTCTCTCTCTCTCTCTGCCATTATACACGTGATATTTCGTATAATCATTTGTTTATTTATTTATTTATTTATACACATATACATAAGTATTATATGCACGGTATATTTATTTGACGTTAAAAAAAAAGAAACCAAAAAAAAAAACGTCGTTTTGTTACAGTGTATAACGAGAGTTACGATAATCGTGTTACGGGATCGGTGATGATGTGATGATTTAAACAAATTCGCTGTGCAAAGTTTGATAAACGAATTGAAATTTTCGTTTATTTGTGTTTTTTTTTTCTGTTCACCGAACGAGGAAAAAAATATATTTTTTTTTCAATGATATGGTAAATCATTTCACCGATTAATAGATTTTTATTTCAATTCGCTGACTGAGAACTTATTGAGTGTCGATAACGTTCTACCAATATTTAAACAGAATTTAGACTGTTTTTAAATTTATTTATTAGATTCAGTTTTTATACTCAATCAGAGAATAATTGCGTGTGATTACTGAGTTTTTGTGTTATAATTAAGAGGAGAACAACGATCCAGCTGTAAGATTTCTTACCGTTACTGTTTGCACGGCGTTATCTCCTCGCAGAGCTTTAAATGTCACATACATATGTATACGTGGTATGTCTGGAACAGATAAATATACTCTCGGTGTAGAGGCAATTTTTGGCGATACTGAAGAAACTCGATGACTGAGTCTTGACTGACTTAACTGAGTCACGGACGGAAGAGATTTTATCGATTGATCGAGGGTGGAATGAAAAAAAAAAACAATTTGTTTTAAAACAGCCAGAGTTTAAACAAGTAAATAAAAATATAATCCGTGCAGGGAATTAATAAACGCATGATTAAATGATAAACGATTATAAATTTGAATGCCAGAACGGCGTGGCGGATTAATTATCAACGCGTGTCGGTTTCACGGACGATCAGTGCGAACTTTTTTTGCTTGAAAACTTCAGGCTTCAAAATCACGTGATTCGGACACAATTTCTTCGTTTCCTTTTTCCTAATTGGAAAATTCTCGGAGGGTTTCTTAATTGGTGTAAACCTGTATCTGAAGTAATTGGAGAAAAATTTGAACCCTTTTTTTTATTCATTTTTCATGAAATTAGGTAATTGTGATTTAATTTTCAACGAGAAAATCGCAGGTGGAAAAATTTTCATCGCTTTTCGGTTTCTCGTGTCTAATTTGGTTCGATTTCTTTTGCACTATCCGTCGTTTTATTCTGTAAATAATTAATGCGTTAAATGTATCATTGTCATAATTTGAAGTGTGAAGATCAATAATAAATAAAAATTAACTCTTGCTGTTCCTCGAACGATTCTTAATCACTTTTTTTTTTTTATAGCTGCTACGACTTCCGGGCTTCGGAATAAACAGCTTCTATAATGCTTTTAATAACGATCGGTTTGATCGCACAATAATAAATTAATGAATCTCAACTGACGGTTCGAGTCGGTATTAAACCTTTGATGTTTGAAAGTCGGTTCAATATGTATTTCATATTCTTTGATATAAACGATTTTTCGCTCTCTTGAATTACGTCAAAGGATGTTATTAATTCAATATTTATTTCACGTTGTTCACGAGGCTGGGATTTTGAAAATCGTGTCGAAGTGACCGAAAATTTGTGACTAATTTCTGTAAATGCGGAACAAGGTGGGAAAAAAAAATGTCATCTTTTGCAGTCATTAGGAAATTCATTCTTTGCGTCTTACTAGGTTCAATGTTTTTCTTTTTTTTCTTTTTTTTTTTTTCTTCCTTCCGCTCCCCTGACCGACAAAATTTCGTATAATCTATGAAACTCGATGGAAGTTTCAGCGTTGTATTAATTACTTACCGTACAGGGCGTCACGCTAAATACTCACCAATAACACCGACGGCACGTGACTTCCGTCCGGAAACGTGCACCTCGCTTCAACTTCCTTCGAAATCACACCTACGGGAACTTAAAAACCGTCTTGCCGAGTGATAGCCGCCGATTGTAACTTGTCGTAGTGATAAATCGGTTGAAAAGATGGTTAAAAGTCTATTTTTCAGTTGTAAAAGGAAAATCGTTGTGTATTAGCTAATCCGCGAAATTGTTTATCCGTATTGCAAACTCGTCCAGGTTTGATACAATTTTCATTTTTTTTTTTTTTTTTTTATGTACAGGGAGTCTTCTGGTAAATTAATATAACGTAATTAAATAATTATCATATGCTTGATTCAAAATTGCGACAATTTTACATTTTTACTACGGTAAAAATCAATTTTCGATAAATTCTTCCATTATTTTTCGTATTGTTTTATCTTTCGCGATTCCAGCGTATAAAAAAATTGTCGAAATTCACCGGAAACAGTCATTCTCGCTCATTTCCTTCACACATACAATATATATATATATATATGTACATGTATATGTACACATACGAATCTCGAGCAATTATTACTATCATGTCGCGTTATCTTTCCGAGCGGATTACACTTGTGTACAGAGATTTATACACATGCGTGTGTTTCATTTTACGCACACGCGGAACAATCTATGTATGTATGCATGCATATAGAATCGTGACGAAAAGGGCTTATAATTAAATCGTTACGTTTCAACGTCACGTTTCGCGTTCTATATCGATGAGGAAAAATTAAAAACGCTCGATTTATGATAAAACGATGACGTTAGAACTTCAATTTGCGTTACAGCTCCGTAACTTGCCGAATTCTTTATGTGTGTATTGCAATACGTGCGTAGATAAGTTTCACACATTGGCGAATCGAGTTATGTAACTCGCACAGAGAGACAGTTGAAAATATCATATACGCGATATCAGACGCGACGCCTTTACTCATATATACATACATATATATATACATACATATCTATAGATATACGAATATCTTTCACTCGGGAATTTATATTTTTAAATCTTCGAATAGCTCGTGGCTTTTTTTTTTGACGATTCAAACGTCGATGACAAAAATTTCGTTTCTGTACCAAGCGATAAAGCTTTTTTTTTTCTTTTTTTTCTGTTTTTGTATGCAACAATTTAAAAATCTTTTAAACGGGCAATTTCCCATTCCAAAACTGTTTCGTACGTTCAGACGATATTTTATGATCGAATATCTTTCATCCCCCAATTTAACAATCCCTTTTCATTTTGTTTTCTTTTAAGCACATTTTGATTTCGATAATTTCGCGACAGCTTTTGGGATTTCTTTCCTTATTTTTATTCGCGAATCAAGCTCGCCCGATCATCAAGCGGTTGACTATCCGCGATAAGTCGTAACGCTATCAGTGATTATAAAAGACAATATTCAACCTTGAGGAAATCGTGGGTGGGTTACACCTATATAATATACACCAGACGCCACCTCGTCAGCCTGATAACGTTTCGCATTCTGGCCAATAATTCGCGAGCCGTTCGTTGTCGCGGTTTTTCTTCCGATTATTTATCGCGAAAACAAAAACAGTTGCCATGTATTTTTTTATCTGTTCTAGAAATATCGTCGCGTGCGTATAATAAACATACGTGTATTATTTACCAAATTAGTTTATTTAAACCATTTTGTTGATAATTCTTCACAGGTTGAGTTTCTCCATTTAAATATGTGAAGTTCTCAATTCGCGTTGTTATATGTTTACGTATATTACGTGTGACAGTGATTAAAAACAAAGACTGAGTGCAAGAAAAATTCAGAGGTAAAAAAAAAAAAAAAAAAAAACAAACAAAAACAAACTTGAAGAAAGTTGAAGTTTAGAAAATTTCCGAAGACGGAGAGAGGAAATTGTTGTTTTAAAAATTGTGACGAACAGGATACATGAATGAGTGTCGATCGGGGATTAAACATGCTGCATACTAGTGGATATCAGTATCGTAGCAGCATGTACAAAGGCAGAGGTGCATTTCTCAAATCGGTAAGAAGAAAAGTACGTAACTTTGAAGATTCACTTTTTATTTAATAATTTTTTATCACATTCATTAATTTTAGTTTTCCTCAGACGTATCGTTGAAAAACTCTGTTTAAACGTGTCATCGAAACAAATGTGTCGCTTGATGTTTGTACAAATGAAATTATTCTTACTTGAGTATAGTTATAAAATCTGGTAATAATCAAGTACGTGCGTATTTGTAGAAAAGAAATTTAAATTCGCTTTTAAATTATTACACCACAAAGTGAAACTCGATCGTACGATATTCGTGAACAATCATTAATCGATAATCTAGTGAAATTCAGGGACGAAAAGAATTTTGTTGAAAGTTGCGTAAAATTTGGCAAAAATTGCGCAAGTCTCGCAATATTACATGTAACTAATTATAACTTGACAATAAGAGGAAGACTCGAGTTTTGTGGTCGAGTGAGGCGGAGGTATAATGCTCACGCCCCTTTTTATATTTGCAACAGCACGCATAAGGATTTTAACGTGGGTAGATACGAACGATCCGGTTTTCCCTTTCTCATTTTATCCTTGCTTGCATCTTTTTCTTCCGCATATTATTACATTATCATACGTGGATATTATATCGCGTGCGTTTATATTACTTTGACTTTTGTTTCAACACAATTTACATTCGTAACGTGCTGCAATAAATAATTAACAACCTTATTTAATTTCCTTACAACGCAATTTCGTACATGAGATGCATACCGATCTTAATATTTGTTTTATATGTACAATGCGAATTGAATATTGTTTTTTTTTTTTTTTATTTCTTTTCTTTCGTTCGTTCTTTGAGTACAAAATTTGCTTGACTAATAATTCTGCAAAACAAAAAAATGTCTCGTTCTTACAAACATATCAATTTAGAATGCCGGAAAGTTTTCGCAGTAAATTAGCAGGCAATGTTAAACCAATAACTATGGCAATATTAGTTTAGCAACGTAATGACCGGGATATTATAAATACGTTTAATTAAATAGGACAAGTAGTAAATTTTATCAAAGTATTTTTTTTTTTTTTTGTAAATGCTGGTTTATAGTTACAGTGACAGGTGTACATGAAATTTGTATCGGGACCTTTTTTCGCTATTCGTTATTGTTATTCTGAAGAAGCTGGCATAGGCTGTAGAAAATGGTAAACACAAATTGACTTTGAATCACAAACCGATAATCGATCAAATCTACGCAGAGATATGTATCGTGTTATACATAAGAAGGATTCGTGGAGGTTTCAACGTGTACGCTCAAAGTTCAATCTGCGTTTTATAAGCCAGATAGGAATCGCTTCGATCCGCGTAGTAAAACCCGTCAAGCAACTACACAGCCGTGTAAATTTGAACGTTTATTTGCGCAACCTGAGTTATTTTAGACTCCGCAGATTATGCAGATACCCGCGCAAACACCGGAAATGATTTTCAGAGGCGCAAAATGCTTGATGATAAACCAGAAAATGAAAATTTCAGCTCTGCCATTTTGAGAAAAATTTATCATGTCATCGAGGTTTAAAATTGAGGAGAAACATCCTGGCAATTAAAAAAAAAAAAAACAAAAAAGCGTACCGTAATACATATTGTACATAATTAAACTCATGAATCACACAATATTTTTCGACAAAGATAGATCATATCTGCACGATCCAAGAGTCATATTCGGCTACATTGCAGTTTTATTTTTCACTGCAATAAAGAAATTCTGAACAATTTTACGAACTCGGAGCTTATTCTTTCGAATTTCGGAGATAAATCAAACCGAAGTTGTAATCAGTCATTTCTACAATGAGTTTCTTTTTTTTTTTTTCAATAAATTTACACGAGGTTGCGAAAAATATTCGTCGTTGTTTAATACGATCACAAATTGAGAACCCTCCTCTCCAATTGCAAGTTCATTCATCTATCTTATCGAATGGCAAAAACAAGTACTGTTATACCGACAGAGTCGCTCATGCGATCAGCAGTGACGTAGTAACTGGAATGCATCCGAGTCGTCACGTGATCGCAATTACGTCTATAATACTCTATACTCATATATTACGAGCCGTATTGTATACCGATCGATCGCTCGATCGAAATCGCAATTTTAACGCATCCCGAAAGTTTTTAGGATTTCAAAGAACCGATTTAAAGGCGATTTAAAACTATCAGGCTAGGTTATGTTGTAACCGGAGTTACAAGTTGTTCAGGGAAGCAGGAATATAATACCGAGAAAATACGTCACCGAGTTACTACAAGCCTACAGATATCAGGAGATATGACATCACCGTTAAAGAGCGATCAGAGTACTCGGTGTCATCTCTGATCGCGTGTGCGACCTCTTTGACCGAGCGAGTCGTCGTTATCCAATTACGTCATTCCTCAATGGAACTGATCAGGTTTTGAGTAGTCCGGCTTATGTCTGTATGCGTGTGTGTGTGTCTCTTCGTACGGGAAGAATGATGTATGAAATTTAATTCGCGATGACTAACCGCCACGCGGCTTCGACGTGTATACGTCACCGTTGAATTATCATGCGCAACCGCGCGGTTTGTTTATAAATACCGGTTGCATCGTATCTTGTCCGTTATCTCACATTTTCGAAAGAATTAATTACATGCGAGAAAATAACCGTGAAAATCGACTTCTCGGTCAGGTTAATTAAATTACGTGATCTAACTATTTCGACGAATTACGTCATTCCTGACATCGGTATTCGAGGAATCGTATTTATCGTTTTTTAGTCTTTTATTCTACCGGATCCAAGCCAAATTGGGTGATTGCGAATACGAAGAAATTCGAATTATCGAGCTTAATCAAATCGTCTGAATCGTGACACCGTCGATCTAAATATCGCGTCATTATCGGATTTCTGACGGTGCTGATTAAATAGACCCTTCACAAATCATGTATAGTGTATTAGATATTGTATCTATTATAACTCACTCTTTTGCATTAATAAAAAAATCTAAAACGTATACATACATATATATAAATCTTTGAAAATTGTTTGATTTTTCACAGTCATCGTTCGTCCGATTCATCAACTTTTTCTGAACCAAAGACGCGGGAAATTTGAAACTCCATTGCCTGTAAAAGGGACGGACGAACCGTAGTTCGACAACTTTAGCATTCTTGAACCATCAATCAATTCCATGAACTATGCAATAAGTGTGCTGACCTTCAATTATGATTCGAAAACGTGACGCCGCGCGGCGCTCGCGTCGTCGTTACGATATCAGTGACGTCATGCGTGCCAGCGTTACATGCCAAGCTTGGAAATGTATATACTACGTTTTAGTTCGTTGCGTCCGCGTGTATATAGACGTATAATACAATATAGATACACCTATGTGTACAATAGCTCGAGTTAACTTATGACGAGTGTGCGAACACATGTGGCGTACTACGGCGGGCTTATACAGTTGTCGTGGGTGTCATTCATGCAAGGGCTCCTTCTCCTTCTCTTTCTTTCTATCTATCTCTCATTTCTCTCTCTCTCACACACACACACACACTCTACTACGCAAGATTACGCGAGTACTAATTTTCGTCCGCGGAAAATACCGCGAATCGTTACGGGGCTCATTTAATTGAATCAAGTTTAAGTGAATAGTTTATAGTAGAAATTGAAGATTGATTTCGCTTAAGTGATTCAATTACGACGATGATTGTTTGATATTTTTGAATCAAATGAACTGATTGCAAACTTTTTATCGTTATTTGGAAAAATTAACTAAATTATCACAACTTTGAAAATTAACACGTCAATTGAATTTCTTATTATTGCGTGCTGACTATTTTAACAGCAATTCGCCATATACGGATGTTACATGATTTAATCTTCGGAATGATAATTATGTTGTGGGTAATTTCTTGAAATATTATTTTTCAATGTAATTATAAGTACTCACTACGGTTGGTATGAATTATATAACGACACGTCATCAACATTCTTGAATCTATTATTGTTTAACGATTTGCAGAATCCCGCGTTAGAACAATCGAGTAAAAGAAAATGATAAATCAGAGAAAGAGATTCATGATTCACACTGCACGGGTGAAGATAAAAAAAAAAACATATTTCTCACACGTTTAGACGGAGAGACGAAAAAGAGCAGATTTTACTCAAAACTGCAGGAAAAGAGGAACGAGGTTTTTGGTCAAAAATACCCATGTTAATTACATTTTTTTTCTATAAATTTAACAGATTTCATTCTGCACACAGTGATTTTCACTGTTTCTAGTGTGAATTCTGTATTTTACAATGGGATGTATCCCCCTTTTCCTGCAGTTTTGAATAAAATACACTCTTTTATTCTCTTCCTGTAGAAGAATCGCTTATTATTACATATCAGAGATTATCTCTCGCCAGCCGTATTGTATTATAAACGACGGAAATAGGTTAGCTGGAAGTATACATATAACTGCGTCTATATGGGTGTATGCATACGTTTGCGCTTAAATTGGCCTGACAACTACGTGATAATGTCACAACCACAAGTTGATGAGCGATTCGTGGTTAGTTTCTTTTTATTTTCATTTTCGCAGCCAACCAAATCACAGATAAATGCATCTCACGGTAAGTCGCGTTAAATTGCGGTTTGTGGCTTAGGCGGTGAACCGTAGGAATGCAGTAGACTTGTTGACGTGTATTGTGTTCGCATACCTTATATAATAAATAATTATATACGGTATACTCCTACGTACCGACAATCAGAGCATAAACATAGATAAAAGTCATAAGCACGTGAACGTTGGAAAATGAAACTGTTCTTCTTCTTCAACCATGATATCCGTTTTATGATAATTACACTTGTCATCTCTCAGCAAAACTTATGCAGCAGAGTCGAAAAGATGAACTAAAATATATTGTTCTATAACTAACAAGCTAAAATCAATCGCACTTTGGTTATACTTCCGAACGTTTGAATTGTAACCTGCAACAGTTCAATTCTCGTGTACTCGTAACTGAAATTTCGTTACATTGGTCAGTGTCGCGTGACGTCATTGAGGGTTCGAACGCGGGAGTTTCAAATTGGTTGAACCGTCGCTCACAAATTAATATAAATAATATCGATGATACCGATTTCCTCCAGACTTTTAGAAACCTCTAATTCGACAAATTAAGCTCACTTTGGCTTTCTCGATTTATTCGGTTACACAATCCGAACGAATGTGATCAGGCCACTTTGAAATAGTGTTTTTCGATACTAGTGCGCGAAGGTGGCAATGCCCGCACAAGCCTGAAGGCGCAGCGCGAGCCCGGAGACGACTCGAAGGGCGAGTGTGGCGCATTCACGCGAGATAGGCATTGCCAACTTTCGCGCGTGTATCGAACTCTATTTTTTGCTACACCTGTAATGGAAAGTCCGACATACACGATTATATTTCCACGAAACCACGGCACGATGTCTGTTCAGTGACGATGTCGAGCACGGCAAAGAGCGACAAACTATTCCGTCGGTGGCGCTAGTGCAGCTGTTTGCGAAAAGTGCAACTGTGGATAAAAGCGCGACCGTCTTTTTCGCACACCGCTAGCAATGTGCGAAGGTTTATCTTATACCGCCGGCAATGTGCGAACGTTTTTTTCTCACTCCGCTAGCAATGCGCAAAAGTTTTTCCCGCACATGTGTATAAAAGACTACTTTCGGTGCTTGTAAATGGTGCATAAAAATGAACTTTCCACGCAGGTGTTGCAAAAAAGTATACACGACTGTAGTGTAAATAAATGTAAATTCTCGTGATCCTGATTCAACGCAGGTGGTGGATGTGACGCGTTTATACTTATTTACGATGCCGGGACAAAAAATTGCCACAAGTAAAATTCCTGCAAGCTATATAGAGGCGCAGCTTACACGTTGTGTGTCGACGATGGTGTGTGTGACACACGGCGACGCGCATCCCGACTCTTTTGCTGCAATAAACAAAGAAGAAATAAAAAGAAAACAGATAACAATAAGTATAAAAAATTCGCTTTTTTGTTCCTTGACGTTGGTGTCACCCTCCTCGGATCTCTGCACTCGTCGCACAACATTCCTCAGCCTTTTGTTCACTCCATCTTATTTTGCAAATTCGTTTCTTCGACTAGCGTGTCAATCGCGGTATAAATTCGATAATGAGATCGATATTCAACGAAGATCGATCGAGGAGTGACGAAAATTCGAACTCGACAGTTTGCAGACTGTTAATAAAAGAAGTAATAAATTTGTGTAGAAAGGAAAAAAACAACAGCCTTGGATGAATTTTTCCATTCCACGATATTGGAATCCTTTTTCTTTTCCCACCTTTATTTCTGCTCATTCTCGTTTCGCTTTCCTTATTTCTCCAGCAGCCGTCTGCAGTCCGTTCTTTTATTATACACAAATGGGTCTTATTGTTAAACTTCTCGGGGGCATAATGCAAGTTTCTTGTTTACCAAAATTGGTTGCAGCCTGTCTCATCCAGAGCTTGCGCTGTGACATTTTCTGTTCTCAATTGTTTTAAATGTATAACCAACAACTGGAGAAGTACAATTGGAATGCCATTCATGCAGCTCGTGTATATGAGAGACATATACGATGCATGCAGTCATAAATATCAAAACGACAATGCGAATTCGTGGGATTCTTCTCGACGACAACGATCGTAGAAGTTTGTCATAATAGTTGTGAAAAAATATCCAAGGTATTGGTTCGTTTAGAAGTTATTGAAATTTTATCGATGTAAAAACAGAACGTAATTTAAACAAATACGTGCCTTTCTACGTTACTTCTAATTGTATAATTTTTTATATGCCTAGATATTTTATTTGGCAGTTGAAAGATTGTGCGATATAATTTCTTCCCATAATATTCTCAACAAGGCTTTCTTGAAACGAGGACAGCTTATATTTACAGCAAACATTATGCATGATTCTGGATTTTCTCCGCACGTCGTTATCTGAGAAAATGATATAAGATATTTCCTTTTTGAAACGAATAAGCATTCATTTAACGGTAAACATATGAATATTTAAGTTCACACATAATATAAATAAGAAGTGCAGGTTTTTCTGTACGTATAACGAGACGCATAATTTTCCTGTTCATATTATAAATTTATCAAGACCTGTGGTATTTCCGTTTTCCCATACTTCCGCAGAATACTGCGGTGGATTGTGAGAGTAAAAAAAGTATGATAGTGAACGAGGTAAAATTGTTGCAATCGTGCGTATATAATCATTCTGCTTACTCACTTTTTCATTTTGATATTCGGGAGTGTCGAATTTGATCAATTGTTGAGATCCCCGACACATTCATAAACAAACTTTGATTCTTCTCTGCTAAAAAATATCGAAAAAACACACAAATGTACTTGATGGACATGAACAATTGCCTGATTACGAAGATTTTTCTGGTAAAACCGAACGCGCTCGATTAAATCATATGAGAATTACTGATTGACAGGAGAATAAATTGATTGAATTCAATCGATGGTCGCGGAGTGTGATTAACGACGTACGTGCAGCCTGGGCGTATATTATTAACTTCTTACGTTTCCTTATTCTTTCTATTCTTCCCTCTCGTCATCTATAACACTGAAATCGATACCCGGCTTGCAAAACATGGATAAATAAAGTAACGATCAACATCATTCGTACGATATTGTGATAAGATTGGTCAACAAGGTGGTCGGCAATTGATGCAATACAAAAATCACCCTTTTTTTGTATTACATTTTCTGTTTCACATTTATTTTAAGAATGAGGAAAAAAGAAACACGAAAGAAAAAATGGATCTGACATTTTAAACGCGGTGTCTAGCCACTGGTTTTTTTTAAAATTATAACTGCGATACACGAAATGCGGTCCTGCAGTTGCTGTTATTTTAAATGTCGAACTTGTCGCTTTTTGTAACAACGTAGACGAACCGAATTTTGTGAATTTGTTACTTGAATAAAAATTGTAATCCTTTTAACTTCGGTCGACTATAATTTTCAAGATTCGACTTGCAGTTACTCATCCAAATTGAATCCAGTAAAATCAAACTTTGTCTCTGCAATTTAACATCGTCCGTCATTTTTGTTTTTCCTACGAATGATACGGGAATTTGAAATTGTCCTTGAAAAGGCGGTAAGTATACGTGAATTTGATACAGGCGACCGGAAGTTTGTTCATCAAATTGAACTTGCGTAAAATTTCGTCCTAGATCTAATAATAAGAACCCTTACTCAACTGACTTCACATTAAAATCATATCTTCGAAATATTATATAATAAGTCACGTAGTTATATTATTAACAAGTATAAGCTACTTAAAAATTTTTCCTTTTTTCGCCCCAATTTCCTCACCGCATCTCTTACATGTCTTAAGGGGGGGCTTGCGAGTATCATTAATTCTGTGAAAAAAACAGACACCTTCTTAAACATTTTTTTTTTTACAACATACAGGCAATGCATTTGAAATTAACTGATTACAGTATCGTAGAGTAACATTTCGAGAATATTTTCTGAAAATTTCAGTGAAAAATATTAAAAACTTGAGCCGTTGGCAGCAAATCTCCGGAGACGTCTCGAAAAAATAGTTGTTTTGCGGTGACGGTTGTAACTCATCACTGGGTCATAGGAAATCAAAAAATAAAATTTATTTTATTACTTTATGAGTTTCCCAATGTAAGGCTGTCGAGTTTTTTTTTTTTGTTCTAATTTGTTGTTATTTTCGATTTTACATTAACCCTCAGCGGCCACATGGGGTAACTCATTACCTCACGCTGAAAAAACTAGTTGTACAAGACGTGTATATGGGTGTTTCAAGACTTCTAACCGAGTGTTTCATGTTCGTTGAAGAGTTCTTCAATATTTCTAATGATTTTTATCGGTCAATTTATAGATGGCGTACTAAAAACTGGTCGTATGTGTGAAAATTCAGAAAAAATGGCTTTTTTCAGAAAAAAAATTCATTACTCCGCCATTTTTCTCAATATTAAGGGCTAAAATTTTAGGATTTTACGCACAACATATACCACTGCCATAAAAAAAAAAACGCTATCCGCCGATCATTCAAAAAGTATATTCATTTTGCAAAATTACTCGAGGGGTTAATAATTTCATTTCTTTTTCTGTGCCTGGGGTAATTAGCTACCCCGTGTAGCCGCTAAGGCTTAATAAATTTACCAATTTTCTTTGGCGAAAATCGCGTTTTTGACTTTCAAGTGTTACCGAAAGTTGAAAAATCAATTAAAGAAAAAAAAAAAAAAAAAATCAAACTCGACTGCCCCTCAAGCAATTCATTTGGATGCTCGATCCTTTTTTCTCTAGAAATCCAACCGATTCGGAAATTCATGTTGATCTGCGAGCATATTATTTACAACAAGTATCATACATATTTAACAAAGTTTACCATTTTAAGCAACTGTAATATTCAGTAGCTGGAAAACAGGGAAATTTTTACAAAATATTCAGGAAAAATAGGAAAATTTTCGAGTCCCCGCGTCGTTGCTCGACACCCCGATTAAAAAGTGGCAGCAAAGCGTGCTTCGCCCGTTGTTGGTTTCATTGTGAGTGAAAGCTGCCAGCCGGGTCGTGGGGCGTGGGGGGGGGGGGGGGGGGGGGGGCGGAACTTGGCGAGGTCGTCGCGACGGCGTCGCGGCGCCAGCGTCGCGGTTCCGCCAGTCTGACACCGACTGTCTGTCGCTACTTCGTTCACGAGCAACCGAGAGAGTGACGCGTTCTTTGTGCCAGCCGCGCCGGTGTCTGGCTGCTGGTCACGGGCCGTCACTACTTGAATTGCGAATCCCGTGTCACCGGCACAGTCTGAAAGCTCCTGAAAAGGAGTAAGTCGAATTCGGGAAATCCCGGTTATTCTCGAAACCGCGCGAGAAGCGCGCCGCAACAAAGTTGAAACACGCGTGCCACGCCGAAGCGAACCGACGAACCGCGCTACGATCGTCACGCATTACGTAAAGAGTTTCAGTGCTTTCGTTGTTCAAACTTATGTTCGGTTCGTTAGAAAAAAAAAATAAAAAATCTCACACGATGTGCTGAAATATCCTGACAACTTTTATACGGCAAATAATTGAGTTTTGGTTATTGTTTTTTTTTTTTTTCTTATCTTTGTTGTTTCGACGAATACGAAAGTGAATTTTCGCGAACGTGTGAGAATAGTTTATACGTAACACATGGTTTTCTATTTAATATTCTTGTGTATAACGTATGATATATAAATATACACGTATCATAAAAAGGCGAACGTGTGTGAAGAGAAGAAGCATAGATGCGCATTGACGTGAGTTGAGCTTTAAACGTGTGAGCTTTTATCTGTGTTTATAGAAATCCCGTATCTCTTCGCCTATCTTCAGTTTCTTTTACCTCTTTATCCGACTCAAGTCTTTATTATTCGAGTTCGATTCTTCTCCCGAGATTGCAGTCGGTCTTTCTCTTTTTTCCCCCTTTTGAGATATCGAGGAAATAAGAGAGAGAGAGAGAGAAAAAAAGGGAATGAGCCAGTCTATTTTCAGTATCCTCACGCTAATGGAACATACCGACTTATTTTCAGGGTGCTTGAAACGCTCTTGTGAAGCAGCTCTAATGAACGCGCGAGAAGGAATTCTTACTCTTTCCATGAAGTATTTTCATACAGAGATAGATAAAGAGCTATTACACTTGTCTAGATACATCAATGAAACGATACTTTGTTTAAGTCGGTCAACATTTGATTCACCAATTTTTGAACTCGTCGATTTTCAAGCGAACTTCAACCGTTTTTTTGATCACATATTTTGCTTCGACTTTGAACTGGATTTCACGCTGTTGAACAATATGAAATAAACGAACAATTCAAAGTTCTTATACGTAAATCCAAAAAATAAGTTTCGTCTGCGAACGAATGTTGAATTTATACAATTGTATTACTGCAATTGTTATTTACGTTAATTTTTTTCCGTAACGTAAACTTCGGTTATTTTTAAATATTCGATTAATTTTCAACTTTCCTTTAGCACGATTCAAAGAATCATTCTTTACAGTTCTTTGATTTGCAAGTTTGTTACAATTAGAATAAAACCGAGTGAGATCTGAGATCTGAGAGTGAAGCAGCGATTGATCCTATTCATGTACATATACAAATACAATTGATTTTACTTTGACTCTAGGGATCTATAAATGTTGCAGATGATATAGCGACATTTCGTAGATCGTGATTCCTATGTGACTGTTGTCCGAAAGAGAGTTGAAGAGAGTGAAATTCCGTTGTCGAAAAAGAAATTTTGGAAACTCGGAATAAACTTTTAAAAAATGTTCCCTCTACGCACCAAAACCGAATGGCGCCCATTTTCAATCATTTTGATTCTTAATTCCGAAAATGAATTTAGTCAGTTTCCAGAGATTTTAAAATCTCTTTCAATATTATCTATTCGCAAAAATTTAGCGTTGAACATTTCCGACGAGAATTGTTCCTACATGCATATCTGCTTCAATTGTATTATTCTTTTCTTTTTTAAATCAAGTTTTTGGTCAATTTCACCTGGTGTACAATCATCGAACATAAATAACACACATTGCGCGTTGTACAATGATTTAATGATTCATTGGTGTTTTGGCTGAATAAAGAAATGATTATTTCTGATCCGTCTGTGGTAATTGAGGACAATAAACACCGTTTTGCAACAAAAATTAATGATATTTACGTGCAGTGATATATAACGCGGAATGATTACCGATAGTTTAGCAATCCCGTTTATAATAATACCTACAACCGAAAGTTTTATTGTTCTTGCTGGTTGAGTATAAGTCGCATGTATATTGGGAACAGTGATACTACACAGCAGCCGTAATATGTTGGTATGATATTGAAGAATCAATAAATTTACAAGGCTGCGATGCATCGCATAATGCGTCTATAATATAACACGCTATAGCTGTTGGTTAGTTGTAAGATTGAATGAAATGAATCGGCGCACGAGATTGGAAAAAAAAAATATTATTAAAAAAACCCTCAGTATAAACGGAATGTATTTGAATATGTAGGAGAAATTTTTTGATTCGGGTAATCGATGAAACAATTGTACATTATACGTTACACATCGAAAAATATACGCGGTTTTGAAATGAACCAGAAAAATGCGGCAAAGCGTTTTCGATATTATTTTTCATGACTTTAATACTCGAGTTAAACAAATTGAGCCAGATTTTATCATTTTTTCATCCAGCCAACTTTTTTTTTTTTTCATTTCTGTGAGCGGCAACCGCGTTGAAATTCGAAGGGTATAACAAAGTCTATTATTAAATCACCGCAGACTTTTTATCTCTTTTCCTTATCTTATTTTTTTCCTTTCTCTTTTTTCTTCTCATACTTTTTCATGCACGCGTGCATGCGGACTGATTTGCAATGCAGACCGCGATCAAGGAAGAAACCTCATGCATGCCATTCGAACGAAAAAATCGCTGTAGCTCAAACAGCCAGAGTCCATTAGTCAAATAATATGTCCGTTCGTTTATTCGTTCGACCATAATTATTTATTACAGACTAATTTCCATTTTACAAAATCTTTCAAGGTAGCGAGTGATCGTTGCGATAAAAATGAAAAAATAAGGGACGGGAAATGTCACATGCAGCATTATGCGATCGACATTAAAAATTTGATTCAATTACGTGAAATTTTGATATCGTACAGCTGAATCATTACCGAGCATTTATTGTACTTTCGAAATCTGAAATAAAAAACACAACGCATTTATTTAATCTCGATACATTTTAATTATATTATTCACATACTTAGGGATACGTAAAATCTTGCGGATTTGCTTTGTCTTCCCTTCGCATCGCATTCTTATTTTTTCCACAATTTGCTTACAGATGTCCGAGTTCCCAGTGGAGGGTGGCGAAAATGGGGACATGCATACCGTCATTGAGAATCTGCAGAAAAAGCGAGATCTCATCTCGGGAAGAACGGGACATCATACCCACGTCTCGACTCACTCTCATCATCCGCAAGTCACGACATCCTCACAGGTATATAAAAATAACTTGAAATGATCTTTGTTACATCGTATGACTGTATTAAAGTATGGAAGCAACAACTTTTGGCCAGAATCGTCGAATTTTGTTAGTTTTCTTTTTTCGATTTTACGTCCACCATATTGGATCTGCCATGTTTGATGCAGAAATGATCAAATTCTGACATCGGATTCGTAATCAGCGACCACAAAAAGCTACGAGTAACAAAACATTGAGTGGAAAAATGTGTGACTGAAAGGGTTAAAAGATTTAAAAAAAAAAAGGAAAGGGAGAAAAAAATTATTTTCCCGAACCTCGTGATTTTAGCGTGACTACTAATGACCGAAGCTGAGAAAAGAAGGAATTAAAAAAAGCAGGGAAAAAAAGAGAGAATGTTTATAATAGCTCGGGAGCTTAATAATACGAGCTTTCTTGGCATAACCTTGTCTCTGGCACGCGATCTGTTACGTCTTACGTCGCGCCAAAGGCGAACAGAAGTTTAAGGTGGAGACGAAGAAGTGCAGACGAGAAGTCGTAACGTAACAGATTTATATTTTTGTATGACGCGATGAAAGATGTGTACTTACCTGACTGCCAAAAGTACGTAATTTCCGTCATTGTCAAATTAGCGAAAGTCAATGAATTATTTATTTCCATTGCGTTATACGCATAAAATAACGTAATTCAAAGGCATCGATCAACAAAAATTAAAACAATTTTTATTGTGTTTTTATATTTACTCTTTTGAAAAATTTTAAACTCGATAGGCTTTCTACAATTACACACAGTTTTCAAATCTCTCAATACTTGTGTGCATAGAAATCGTACGCGAAATTGACAACGGCGCTAGATCGATCGTATTTATCCCAAACAAAGGGAATTTTCACCTGTCTACGCCAATGGCACAGCCAATCATAAACTTCCGTAGCTACGCAATATTTCTGTACAATTATAACAACCGATAGCGCAACAATTAACCTTCACTTTTTTTACACCGTAAGGATGCATCTTTTCGGTAGAAATATTGGTACTTTCGGAAAAATGATTAGAGATAACCGCCATACGGCAACGTTTGTGCAAGTCCCGTCGATAGGGACAAATTTGGCCACTGGTGGCGCTGTTCGCACTCGCGTTCGGTCCCCTCCCCTATAAGCGGTGTTGCTAGAGAGTCTGAAACCACATAATTATAACGCGCGGGTATAATCAATTGAATTAGAATTGCGCAATTAGATAAGCCCTGGTAAACGATCGAGTGGTTTAGAAGTGGCCGGTTAATCGGACCGACGGAGAGTCTAGCGAGATACCGAGACATGATTGATTCACTGTTATTGTTACTTGTGAAATAGAAGTGATCCGTGCATTGCCGAGTTCAGTGATTACTTGAATTATAATCCACGACCGAAATATCATAGTGCTCTTATGATTATTTATCTATCTCTTGATTATTTACATGTTATTATCGTATTATTGTGCAAACTTTCTAATTAAATTTACGATGTGACGAATGTGGAGGAAAATAATAATGCTTCATCGTTTGAGGATGATTCAACTTGAAATAAAAAAGAATATTAATTTTTAATAACGCTCACTTTTGCTCCATTCTCAAAATTATACAATCGACGAAGCGGATCGTTTTGCTTCTATTCGAATATTCGGTTGTAATTTTACCTGAAACAACGCGTTATGTAACTGCATTGTACTGAAATTGATTTAAACACGAGGGACTGGAATTTTACAGATGAGAATACAGCGGATCATTCAATGGTGATAAATGATCTGTTTAACTCGACAATAAATTTTGACTAATTGCTTTTTCGTTGTGCATATAATTCTTCTTTGAATGAAGATCGTTGTATTTAAAATTCACCTTGAAGTTCAAACAGTAAACTACGACTTACTTCTTTCGAAAGTGATTCAACCTTGCGGTAGGACGCGACTTTTAGAACTAACGTTAAAGCGTTACATCATGTATATATACATAATGTATACACGAGGAAGTGATGTTCACATCAAATTTTTCCTACTTGTCGAATTCCTATTCCTCCTGTCTTGAATTTTAAATCAATATTTCCATTCCTCCAAAAGTCCAAAAAATAAAAAAACTACAAAATCCAGTACCTACGAAAAAGAAGATCGTTGATATATTTTGTTTCTTTCATCGCACGCGTTTTCAACTCCTCCACGTGCGTTCCGTTATAACGTGACAGAGCATCCAAAAATAAACAAACGTCACCGCAGGGAATTCTCAAAATCAAAATACCGCTTGTACACCGAATTTCCCTGACACCCTCATGATGAAGTCCGCATTACTGGCGCCTAGCCTCGGATGAAACGTCCAGTATTTTTGGATCTGCACACTTAAGACCTTCCGAGTAGTTTGATTATCCGTCTGTGGGTGTTTTTCATTTTATGCTTTTATTTACAAATTTTGCTTAATCTTTGTTATTATGATCGGGTTTTTAAAACCTAGCGATATAAATGGTCGGATTTTCATTCATAAGATCCCGTTTGAAGTCGGTCAATGATGGAAAGAAAAAAAAAGAAAAAAATGCTCGATTTTTGATTCGAATTTGATTTCAGGACAAAAACGAATCTTTTGCATTCATGTGGGGATTGACTCTTTGAAAAGTAAATAAAATTGTAGAGAAAAATTCACGTGTTCGTTATGTAATAAAATAATTGCAAGGTACTTTTTATCACTGAATAATAGAGCTTCTATGAATTGAAACGAGAATAACTCCTGCTTGCAATTTGCAGAAACTTTGCGAAAACGAAGTACATAATATTGTTGGTAAACGATGTGGTGTTTATGGAAGGAATTTGAATTTCACGAAGATCCGGCTTACGAGAAAAGACAGTTTCTGAGGATCCTACAGTTTTCTTCTTATAATTATAACGAGTAAAATTAAGCACAGGTAAAATCGTGCCTATAAATAATTCAAGACTATGTAACAATTGCGCAACGATAAATATATGTATAATAATCGCGGTGCGTAGAATTTCCCGCCCACAATTCAGTTCCGTATAAAGGTGTACGTACTTACACGTTACATGTATACACCGAAAAGTCCAAAGCCTTGAAACGGCCTTTCGACCAATCTCTGCCTGAGCGGCGAGAGCAATTTGAGCATTGAAAAATTGAAACACACGTTTATTCCTATAAGAAGGTTCAGACTCAACGGTCAAATAGCGTAGCGACTTTCCCGCGAATCTTGAAACCGATTGGACAATTTATACCGAAATGTTTTCACCGTTCGTTTATTGGACATCTTCCAAAATTCGAGGACAACGCTAAAACGGCGTGACGTGTATTCGACCAGTGGGACGTGACTCATGCCCTAAGTTCTAATATACCCTCTCTCTTCTTGGCCCACACTAGATGCTCACGAACCAGAGTCAGACGAGCACGTCGAGCAGAGTTGCTCAGCAGACCTCGCAGAGGATCCTCACTTCCTCCTCGTCGAGGGAGATGTCGAATGCCAGCAACGTCAAAGTTAAGGACGGACTGAACGAGCTCAAACGCGGCATCACAGAGATGAAAAACATGTCATCGAACTTCTCTCAGCGACTTCGAAGCAGCATGGAAAACCTCGTGGACAGGTCAGTCGAGTGTCATCTGCATAAATTATTACGCTAAGTTCGGGTCAGGCTTAACCCAAGCATTCTTCTCTCAAGAAACTCAAGTGGGTGCCGAATTTATCAATAGTGAATGAAACCTGGGTATACCTTTTTGAGAATACATATGAAGGTATGAAGGTATCCCATGATATTCGACCAATCCGTTGAATCCTTCTAGATTGATGCGTACACTCTGAACGAGTCGAGTTTTCGAAATATCGGTATGATTACAGTTCGTACTAAGTTCAAGGGACAATCCTAAAGTTAACCATTACCGGATAACCATTTTTCGTTACTCGTGATAAAGTATCATCCATTCGTCATCCGTTCATCCACCACCTACACTGTAAAAAATGACGGTGTTGAGATTGACCAAAATTGGCTGATGTGGACAACTATTGAACACCATTTGTGGTCAATTCCAAATCTTGACATCAGATTGGATTAGATTTACACCAAATTGTAGTATTTAAAAATTCACGCCGCATTGTTGCCTACAGTGATACCAACTTATCACCCTTTTCCGATTCACAGAGACGGCAGTGGCACCGATGAAAACCTCTCCGAGCCTCTGGTCACGTTTCCGGATCCGGACACGCCGCCTCCAGTCACAGGCACGGTCACTTTGACAGGTGGCTCGCCCTCCCAGCAGCTAAACTCTCTCAACTCGTTGGGTAATCTTCACAACATGAACCAGCCCATGGGCATGTCCAACATGCCCACCATGACCAGCATGTCCATCATTCCAGCCGGTCCGGAGACCATGAAATTCGAGCAAAAGAAGATGACCAGCGCCTCAAAAACGAAGGTAATTAAGATATCGAGTCTCCTCGTAGCCTTTTCCTCTTCACAACCTTTTTCTGAAAAAGCACATCAAGTTTGTTGTTCAAATTTCTGATCCGTTCGAATTTCATTCATTCCGACAAGTGATACGATCTTAGTTGTAACGGTTTTAGAACAACTTTTCTCGGTTCTTAGGTCATTAAAATTGTTTTAAATTGTTCGGAAATTGAATTTCTACATTCATTAAACCATCGAAACTAGTCTCGAATGATCAGAAACTGTACCAGTGACTTTCAATTTTTCCCGTCCAATCGTGAAGATGTTTCGACGTAATGTCAACATAGCGTGCTCGTCTATCCATTCCAATAAACTGTTGAGTGGATTTTGGGTTCGTAAAATTGATGGTATCCTTTGTTAATTCCTAATTTCCTTTTACGACAGGTCGTGACCGACGGTTTCAGCGCGGAAAAAGCTACAGAAAATAGCGCTGAGATGAGGGCACTTCAAGCTGGTGACGTTTCTTACAAGGAGCAAAGCGCAGCTACAGTCGCCAGGGCGAGAGTCGAGCTTGATGGCGTCTCGGCAGAAAAAAGCGTCGCCTCGGCGAGGGTGAGTGCAATATTGTTATTTCTTTTTGGTTGCTTTGAATATTTTATTTAGAAAATTAATGAATCAAACTCAATGAAGTGAAAATGCTATGGAATTTCGTGGAGAACGACATATTTGGATACTATTTTTTACTCTCTGCTCTACCGTTCGATTGCGCCCCCTTCATTTTCATCTGATTGTAAATATTTTTGCTGCAATATTTTATCAACAATCTAAATTCGCCTTAATGACAAACTGCTACTCGCTGATTCAGAATTTTTTAAATCCGGATTTTTCAGTTCTGCGTAAATCCTGAAATATAACATACTGAGTAGGTGGTTTTCCTATCGCGTAACTAGAGGTAGACTATTGTTATTATACAGCATGCCATTTGTTATAGAAAACGTACAGCCTATACGACATACATGTATTCGTTTATATGTGTACACGTAGATTTTTAACATGCGGTTAATTTTTCGCTGATTTGTTGTATGTATAACGTGTAATAATGTTATAATACGATACACAGTGACTCATTCTCGGATGGATAGTTGAAGTCGTGCCAAAAAATACTCCCGGCATGTAGAATACCTGTCAAATTTTCATTTATTGGTACCACCCACATCAACTCGCGTGCTTCTCAACGTGATTGGTGAATTTTTCCCTTTCTTTCGTTGCTTTGTTTTGTATTTATATTTTCTCACACTTTCATTCACCCTCTGGTGTTTTTTCTCTCTCATCCCGCAAAATCTCATCCCTCTGTGAAATTTTAACGGAATAAAAACAGTATTAACGTTAACACTTGAAACATCGCGATGATAAAAATATTGGACAGATTTTACTTTGTTCGAAATTGAATCTCGCTGAATAAATTTGTAGAAATTGGACGAATTACCGGCAGCGTAACGATAATAAATGATGAAGATATGGAAAGTTGGGGAGAATAATGAAAATTGGAAAAGGTAACATGCGGTTCATAATCACATATCCCTGAAGTATGAGAGACCAACCCTTTCAACGAACGATTTTTTCCCTCCGTAGATTTAGACCACCAGTGGACAGAGATTTATATCACAGTCGCGTTTTCACCCTCTCGCCCTTCCCTCTTCTATTATTCCGTCACGCGAACTGATTAACTTTCTTTGCACCAGTCCTTCAGACTATAGTTCACCATAATTTAAAATTAGCCCGGCACACAATTGTGTCGTCCGCGTTGTTTGTTTACTTTATATATTATAATATACTTTTCGCCAAGTTTAGGAATGTGAAATTTAAATTAGCGGATTACAAATAAATATACATATTTGTACACGTACGCACAAGCATTGACGATTTCTTTACGGAAAGCACGAAATTGATGTTAGGGTCTCGTAATATTAGATTTGTTTGCCACAGCGCGTGCGCGCAGTATAGAAAAGACCACTTTTGACTCCTAGGAGTTGAAAGTAGTCTTTTCATCACTCCACGCACGCGCATTCGCCGGCTCGCTTGACCGTCATAGAAACGGGTACTTGGTCCACGCATGAAAAAACGCGTAAAATATGCTCGATGTATACAAAAACATATACATATCTACGTACGTACATCAAAAATCTTTGGACGAACGGGATGGTTTTACATGCTAATGCGACAATGTTATTTTATGCTAACGTATTGACGCACTTAATAAGTTTGAGTGTGTCTCTCGGTGTGTTTATTTTTCAAGGTAAACATTCCACGAAATAAATTCATACATTTATACCTCGTCCTCTGTATTTAAACGTACATGTATGTGTGTGTACATTTCCTCGTGTAACACCAAGCCGGTCGATACTCTTGTATGTAGTAGCTTACATAATATCCCTAGTCATTCATATAGATATACATCTGTGCGTGGATACATATGCACATATATACAATATTATATATATAAGCCAGCCACTCTTCCATTTAGTCCTTGAAAATGATGTACTCCTGGTACGGAATGAAATTTAAACTGTATCATAATTTATTGCTCAAAAATGGTAATTCAAAAATTGAAAATTGATCTTATCCAAAGTTTCAACGCCAGTATCGGGTTTCTCGAGTTCTTACAAATCGGTTTATGTGAAACAGTAGGTAAGAATTGGGTTGAGTTTCGCATCTTTCTCGCGAATTTCTTAGCTCGGAAAGTGTTTTAAAAAAATTATGCAACTTCGCTCTCAGACTTTTTTTTTGTTTCTTTTTTATTCGTATTGCAAAATTGTTGCAGTTCCATTTTGAAAACATAGCTTTTCAATTTTTTGATTCAAATTTTCGCTAGATATTTTTGTAAATTTCAATATTCCTCAACTCTTTAATCAAATTACCGCTCCCGCAGTCTTTGAATGAACAAGAAATTTCCCTCACTTTTCTTCGTGTAAAGAAATGTATAAAACTGTGAAAAACTGTTAGGATTTTGAAAATACAAGTGGAAGGGTAAAAAAGAAATTGACGTTCTCCCTTATTCTCAGAGCTTGAAATGACGGGACTTGAGGAGTACAAATGTGGGAAATTTGAAAAATAAAAAGGTTACATTATCAAATTTTCAAAGACGGAGCTGTGTGTTTTACAAAATTTCAAAGTATGGAAAGTCGGAGTGTCGAAAATTTAAAATGTAGCTAATTGTAAGTCAGAGCAGAAAAAACGAAAATATAAAAACCTTTCTATCTGTACTTTGACTTTGAATATTCTCTATGAAATGGATCTTCGCGCTTTTAACAATTTGATA
The DNA here is from genome assembly GCF_021901455.1 of Neodiprion lecontei. Classification (NCBI taxonomy): domain Eukaryota; kingdom Metazoa; phylum Arthropoda; class Insecta; order Hymenoptera; family Diprionidae; genus Neodiprion; species Neodiprion lecontei. The sequence goes on along the minus strand of NC_060264.1, from coordinate 8,731,777 downwards.
ACGATGTCCCTTCTATTTTCCAATCCTCCTACATTTTTACCCCCGATCCAAGTAAAAATTAAAAATCTTATTACCACCCGGACCGGACTACCGATCCAATAGGACGAGCTCTCCGCTTACAATTAGTCAGACATTCTGGAGTATCAGGATAACAGGAGCTGGCAGCGCAGGATTTCGTGATTCACCGTCAGGACGACGCCGTCGCTGTCGACGTCGCTGCCCCAGGTCGATAGGTTCTCCCGTTTCTATTACAGTCGAGAAATGCCGTCTGCAAAGAGAGTATCGGATCGATCGATGCAAGGTTGCTTTGTAAGTCAGTCAGTGTGCGATGAGTCTCAAGCTCGTGAGGCTCACACGGGGTTTTTTCCCGTCACTCAGACCCCGGGAATTTGATACAACGGCTTTATTTACCTCGTGTGAAAAGTGTAACTTTCTACAAGCTCGTCGGAAAATTCTTACGATTTTCAACGGTCGATGTAAGCCTGGGGTATGTAATAAGTGATCGAAATTAGGCAAAGTAGGAATCATTCCGAAGGACAGGACATGTCGAAAATTATGCAAAGTGCTGATATGAGAGTGCAGAAGATTTAAAATCAAAAGCAAATGCACTCTTTGTAATTATCGCCAATCTGTCGTGCCCGAAAAATTCTTCGCTCCAGTTTTTCCCGTATTTAGAAACGTTATCCGTGATAACTCAGTGAATGATGCTTCGAATTGCTTCAATTTTGGGGAGAAGCTTTATTTTCAGAACAGAAATATGCACGTGAAAGTTAGCTTGAATATATTAGTAAACAAAAGATATTTCGAATTCAGGTACCTTGCGACCTTAAACTAACGTAAATACAGCTAGGAAAAATGGTGTTTGATAAAAATGTAGATATTTCATGTATTCGATAGAAAGTGAAGATTTCACGTGTTTTTCATTTGAATTTGAAAGACTTGACAACAATTGTATCATTTGTTTGAAATGATCTTAATAACGTATCGAAGAAATATTTAGAAGTCATTAAAGACCAGAATTAATAACATTGTGATATCGTGTCTGTGTAACTTGGTGAACCTGTAGAAGCAATAATTATAAATTTCTGAAAGTGATATACAGCCTAACTTATAAACACACAATGATGATGTTGCACTGTATACAAACGTAATACCTTTTCTAGGGGGGCTCGTAAATTGTCTGCATACGGATACACGCAGATGTCGGTATATTCTATTTTAATTAATCGATTAAAATTGACTTCAGCCAACCGCGTTTATTTTGCGTGGCCTACCCGAGTCATAATATTTTCATGTTATGGAAAAAGAGAAGTGAAAAAAAAAAAAGAATGAAATCAACGGCGGACTTCATTATTCTATTACTTCTCGTAAATCACTCGTGAGGAAAATTAACGTCTCTGCATGCTTGTTTTTACTATTTTAATATTATTTTTTATATATTCTACCGACTCCGTATATTTATTCCTCAATTAAATAAATTTAAAAAAACAAATAGAAACCGATAGAGTGAACAAAGAAGTACGGATCTCGTTAAATTTTGCTAGAAATATTTGATAATACGAGTAAATTTCGATTGATAAATTCAATACAAAAATTCATCGTGTACGCGGATGACGCAGAACGTATGAAAAAAAGATGTCGAAAAATTACGGAACTCGTTTTTAGATGACAAATTTGAAAATTTTTTGGCGCTGCTATCACGCTGTCTAAAAACGCAAAGCAAGCAAGTCTCGAAATTCGGTGAACCGTGAATACGTAACGTTTGTCGTGTACAACCCACGTGACTGAGAAATGACGGAAATAGAATAATTTTGGGTTCGTTGCCAATTGGTGCAATATTAGTAACCGTGCTCCGGCGATTCAAGGCCTCGGGTCAAGAATCAAGATCAATGCGATTTCCTAGGAGACTCATTAATCATTCGCTGAAAAATATCGCCACAATTTTTGTTACCCCCTGTAATTTCCAGCAGTTTTCTTTGAACTTTCTCTCTTTCTCTCTTTCTCTCTCTTCCTTTATCCCTGCTCATTTCCACTTTTCAAAGTTCATCGCTATTTCGTTTTTCAGCCCAAATCCGTACGCGGTTGTTGGCCCACCTGTGCCCACGATCGGCGTCACGACGCCCACGCGGGCAGCATTGATGGCGGGAAATTTGTATAGAGATACGCTTTGTTGTTATTGGCAGACGGTTCGATGGTCACGTGGACGTCTATCCTGTCTTTCTTTGCTCTGCAGAGCTTCCGCTGTTCTTCTAGCTAGGGTTATAACACGCAACATGTACGACGAAATTAAACATCCGACGCCAGGCGTCGCGGCTAGACTCGCCAGAACAGAGTGATCGACGATTCCCGTACTGGCTGATTGCGAGCTTTCGTAACTCCGTTTTCGCGTCGCGATAGAAAAGGAAAAATTTATCTTACATCGACACGTGGATCTAGAATAAATACGGAAGTTTTTTTTTTCAGTTACCGATAATATTTTTAACTCCGCTCCATCTTTCTCCATATTTTATTACTCGTACCGATTTCGTCATAGTTTTTTCAAATTCTAACCAACTATAAAGTTTCGTTTTTATTTTTCATTTTACCGTAAATTTTAACGAGGAGAAATTTCGTTTTGTTAATCTAATCACATTCTATTCTTTGCTTTTCTTTTTGAAGTAGAACTGTAATCACATTTGTAGGGAATATAAATATGCATAATATACATTATAACATCCTAAAAAATTCAATTTAACTTATTCTGCGTTTATAACACTGAGCAAGTACGAAGAGATTTCGTCGAAACTGGAAAACGCGAGTGTTTGCGGTTTGAGAGTGATAGTAGTGGTAACAAATTTTATCAACTTCCTTTTTTACGGAGATTTATAATGTGTGAATACGAATTTCCTTTCAAAGTTCTGTTTAACATCGCGATCTGATTGGAATGTTAAATGATTATTGAGTTTTATATCGTGATTTTCCTTCAATCCTTCCTGTGCTGATTTTTACACCGTGCTATCTTGCGGTAAATACTTATAAACCGCGGAGTTTATTCAAATTTACGACATGAGTGCGCCTTGGCCAGTGAATCGTGGTATTTTGCGTCGGCAAAAATTTTCTCAACCTCTTTCTGTAAGTCTTATGTATAGGTATAAATATTATTCAGAATTTAAAGACGGTTTGATTTTCTTTTGAAAGCAATTCTGTGTTTCCATTATACATCTGTATATACGGATGTAAATCGAAATCAGTTACAATTAAATTTCATATTATTGTTACATATTTTTCGATTACTGTTCTGGTAGCGTATCATTTTACACAGTTAAAATCAAACGCTGAGATCAGCATGCGAAAATTTCACTCTTCTCTCTACGAAATTATTATAACTCTTCTCTGTGTTCACAATTGAAAATCTTATCAGGTTAGTTTTGTGGGAATAATATGTTGAAAATTGGTCAATGAGAAATTTATAATCCCTGCAAAACTAACGAAAAGTTAGCGTTCGCGGAAACTCGGAAAAAGTCTGGGAATCATAAAACTGCGATACTTGATACATCGAGAAATCTGGATTAAACGAGACCCTCGAAAATAACACTTTTCGCGTAAAATTTTCCCAAGTTCTATATATACGTCTTACATCCTTTGACAAGATTGGCTTTTGGCACATGTTCGATAGATCGAACCAGGTGCACGTCTACCAGAAGCTTGCGTTACCAGCTTCGAGTTTGAATCCGAAGAAGCAATGACGATTACCGACATATATTTTAAATCAACTTGCTTTTCAAAATGGCGGAATGATATTTAGATTTTTTAACGGATCAATGGTACCATAACCGTCGATTCCTCCCGCGTATCGTATGTCGTGCGAATATTTTCAGACATAAGAAATTCAGGATTTTTTTTATCCACGGATCGATCAATTACGGCGCACGCTTCGTGTACGGAAGATTCTCGATCTTTGCTTTCGAGATGAAATTATTCACTACGTGATTATTGTGAAAAATAACTTGTTTGCATAAAAATAATATATATGGTGTGTGTACACGTATATATTATAATGCTTTGAATACGAAACACGCGGCAATCGACGACACGTCACTATTTCGTAGGTATATTTAGCATAGCATACGTCATCATAACCCATGATGAGTGCCTCTCAACATGCGCGGAAAAGTTTCGGTCTTGCAGATATTTTCTGCCAGAACGTTTAGTTGCTCGCATCGAGTCGCACGCGTCTGTCATTTTTCCATCCTTCATGCAAGCCGCGTAAAAAAATTTTCGGTTCGATCGCTTAATCACACGAGTGTTTTTAAAGGATATACAGAATCTAGTGCGGAAGTGTATCGTCTCTCTCTCTCTCTCTCTCTCTTTCTCCTTATCTCATTGATACGTTGTAATTTCATGGGCAAAAATTAATTGTGTCGGTGTTGATTATTTACCGACCTTAACAATTTGCAATATTATTGATTGAACTCTCACCGATCTTTCGTAAACGTCTGTATACAATTCTATAATACTATTCAAACTTTTTTTTTTATTCTGCTTTTTGCACAACTTCATGCTTGTCGAGTAATTTTTTTCTATACATTTTTATTCTCTAGTTCCTGAACTAATTGTAACGATTTAAAACTGTTCATAGATTTTTCTTAATACAGAAATTACAGGCAGTCATTGTTACTGCGGAAATAATTTTCACATACACGCACTTACGAATCGTTGATATTTTATTTCATTTTGTATTTTTGTTTTCACTAAACACTGACAAATTCACCCTCCGTTTATGTCGTCGATTTAAACCCGCGAAACAGGAGACGTTCGAAATTCAAATGAAACCGTTCCCACCAGTACCAAATGAGAGAAATGAACATTTTTTTAAATCCGCATTGCGGCTGTTATAATCTTAGCACTCAGCACTCGGCCGACGTAAGTTCGTGAATATATTTCCGAGCTATAAACATCTGCAGTTTTATTTTTGTTATTCCTTATTTCGTTTCATATTCAAGGCGCGGAAAAAAAAACTGCCAGCGATATCGCTCAGCAGAGCGTCAATATTGAATGACTGTGAAACGTTCGTTTCAAGCAGCAGCTCAGCAACTTTTTTCCCACGTATTCCGAAAATTAACGTAACAATTTTTTAATCTAATTTCGTTTCCTTTTTATTCATTTTACGCAGGAACAACGAAGTCTTAAGGCTGGTGATCTATCGCATCAAGAAAGCAACAACATGTCCGCATCGACGATGAAAGTACAGAGCGATTCGTATAGTTCGGAAAAGGTAAGATTTTAAAATATTAGCATATTGTTATTTGGCTGAATATTTTCAATTTCATTATCGTTATTGCTGTAACGGTCTACATTATACGAATAATTTATTCTCAAACTACCGGGAAACGTGTAAGCACATTGTAAATGCGTTTCAAATCTCGGACGCGTTTATTTATATACTATACGTATCACTCCGCGAGAATACTTTGAAAAAATATTTGGCCGAGTAACAAAAATTCAATATAGTACCTACTCTCAAATCGTTGAGCGTTGTACTTTTCCTGTTCGTAGATACTCTGATTTAAATCCTGAATCTAACTCCTGTAATCGACGCAAAAGTTCCCAGTTCGGCGTCGGAAATCTCATTTGTATAATACAGTTATCTGTACAAATAATGTCTTTTTGGTAGCGTTGAATTAGTAATTTGTCGATTAAACGACCGTCGAATTAATTTGTTTACGCGTCTAATATCAGCGTGTTTTGCTCACTGGTTTTTTTTTTCTTCCTACAGAAAGCAATGGCAGCTCAGCAGCAGAGACAGACGGTGACGTCGACGGGTATATATAATCACGAGAAGCACATGGCGGCTAGTTCGCAATCGAGCGTAACGATAGCGTCGAAGGGGGTCAGCTCAAAGGCGTCGATCACATCGGCCACGTCGGCGGTTAACCAGCTGATGAACAACGGCATGAGGCCCGCCGAAGACGAGCTCCTTTCCTTGCCACTGGACGACCTTGACGTGCTCTCATCAAATTCGAATCTTCAGGACGTTGAGCGGGCTAAAGCGAAGTACTCTGGCTTTTTGGACACTCTGGTACAGCGGCTGAAGGCCAGCGATGGAAAGAACGCAAACGCGCCGCTGCTACTGAACAGAGTTAGCGAGATCATCCGGAAGGCATGGGCAGTTCCTACCCACGGTCACGACCTCGGCTACACGCTGTGCAACACCCTGAGGAATCGAGGGGGTCTCGACATGCTCATGTCAAATTGCATAGCCCAAGATATCGAGCTTCAGTTCTCATCCGCGAGGCTGTTGGAACAATGTTTAACGAACGAGAACAGAGCTCACGTCGTTGAGAATGGACTCGAGAAGGTCGTCAACGTAGCATGCGTATGTACCAAGAACGCGAACTCGGTTAACCACTCCAGGGTAGGCACCGGGATACTGGAACACCTCTTCAAGCACAGCGAGGGAACCTGCAGCGACGTAATCAGGCTTGGCGGCCTCGACGCCGTGCTCTTCGAGTGCCGAAAGAACGACGTCGAGACACTCAGACACTGTGCCGGGGCCTTGGCGAACCTCTCGCTTTACGGCGGCGCCGAGAACCAGGAGGCCATGATCAAGAGGAAGGTACCGATGTGGCTGTTCCCACTGGCCTTTCACACCGACGATAACATCAAGTACTACGCCTGTCTGGCCATCGCGGTTCTCGTTGCGAACAAGGAGATCGAGGCTGCGGTACTCAAGTCCGGAACCCTGGACCTCGTCGAGCCCTTCGTAACGTCGCACAATCCCTACGAATTTGCAAAGTCGAATCTCGCCCACGCTCACGGGCAGAGCAAGAACTGGCTCGAACGACTCGTCCCGGTTCTGAGCTCGAAACGAGAGGAGGCCAGGAATCTTGCTGCCTTCCATTTCTGCATGGAGGCTGGGATCAAGAAACAGCAGGGTAACACCGAGATATTCCGCGAGATCGGGGCCATCGAACCTCTCAAGAAGGTCGCCAGCTGCCCTAACGCCGTTGCGTCGAAATACGCCGTTCAGGCTCTGAGGCTCATCGGTGAGGAGATTCCCCATAAGCTCAGCCAGCAGGTTCCCCTTTGGTCCACCGAAGACGTCAGGGAGTGGGTGAAACAGATCGGATTTGCCGAGTATGCCCTGAACTTCGTCGAGAGCAGGGTCGACGGCGATCTCCTCCTACAGCTTACGGAGTCGAATCTGATCGAGGACATCGGATTGACGAACGGCATCAGGCGGAGGAGGTTCACCAGGGAGCTTCAAAATTTGAAAAAAATGGCCGACTACAGCAGCAGGGACACCGGGAACTTGAACAGTTTCCTTGAATCCATTGGACCAGAGTTTTCGATTTATACATACGCGATGCTTAATGCCGGCGTCGACAAGGACTCGATCGGTAATTTGTCCGAGGATCAGCTTCAGAACGAGTGCGGTATCGCTAACAGCATTCACAGGCTCATGATACTCGAAGCGATCAAAAACAAGCCACATAATCTTGGAATATTTAATTCGTCCGGTGACGAGTCGCCAGACAAATCTCTCGATGTTTTTGTCAGCTATAGAAGATCCAACGGGTCGCAACTCGCCAGTCTACTCAAGGTCCATCTGCAGCTCAGGGGATTCTCCGTATTTATCGACGTCGAGAGATTGGAGGCTGGGAAATTTGACAATAACCTTCTTCAAAGTATCAGACAGGCGAAACACTTCCTACTTGTTCTCACACCCAACGCTTTGGAGCGATGTATACAGGATACCGAATGCAAAGACTGGGTACACAGGGTAAGTAAACTCAACATTGATTGATGATACTACAAGATTCCACTTATATAGTTCCAAAATTGATACGGCGAAGTTCGTTCTTTTCGAAGAAAAATTGTAAAATCTAGTAGTAGTAGTAGCAGTATTGTTTTGTTGGCTTCAACTATATAGGCCACTTTGCCGTACAACAACGCTCAACATTGGCGCGTATTGAAGTACAATTTTAAGTTTATTTATATGATTAGATACTCTTATCTCTAAATCAAGTATATGAAAATTCGTAAATGTAGAGTAAACAAGAACGCGTAATAATTTCACTCTTTTTTAAACGTTAAGGTCTATACTTGTAAAAACGAAACTACGGAATAGGGTTGATATAATTCAATTTTACGTTTTTTTTTCAACATATTATTTCTTTGACTTTCATATAATTCGCATTGCCAAAAAATATGGTCAATAACATCTGGCCCTTTTCCGCATCTACAAATGTCATCATAGGCAATATTATATCTAGTTTGTAAAAGTTATTGGGAACGGAAATGTGGCGACATCTGGTGGCAGAAAAATTTATTACTCCCATTGGGCCATATTTAATTTTAAATATCCTATTTGTATCTTTTGCAGTATATTGATTCCATGTGAAAAAACTAAAGCCTCCTAGCTTGCAATAAGTTCTTCGTATTTTTTTATTCGCATAATTGACCTATGGCCATTTATTGATAGAGAACTGTTTCTGCGCACTCTTGTTTGGCTCCGTTCCTATATTTGTTCCAAATACTTATTCAGATTTCAATAAATCTCACGAAACCTTTGAACTCATATTATTGAAGCCATAAGACACTCCACACAACTGCGGATGATCATATAATTAATAGCGAATATGTGCTTTTCTTCTCAACAGGAAATCGTTGCAGCCCTAGGATCACATTGCAACATCATTCCCATAATAGATAATTTTCAATGGCCAGAGCCAGAAGACCTTCCGGAAGATATGAGGGCAGTATGTCACTTCAATGGTGTCCGTTGGATACACGATTACCAAGATGCTTGCGTAGACAAGCTAGAAAGGTGCGATAATAATTGTCTATTAGTAATATTTCTGTGATGTGAAACTCCATTCGATAGTTTATTATATAGGTAATAGGTATACAGTTACAATTGTAGTTGCTCAAACATAAGCGATAGTCATTTCATTCCACTAATTTTCCTATTCTAATTTGACAAACGCAGGTTTATGCGCGGTGAAATTCCTATGAGGTCGGACCTCTCTAGTGGCATACCAAGAAGTTTGGCATCCAAAGATGTTACTCAGCCAAGCACACCAGCTAGCACAAATATACGACAACCCAGTTATCAGCGAATGCACAGCAATGAAAGTCGCGGAAGTGACAAAGACTCGATAAATGGTAGAGATTGACTAGATGGCCCCCCCACAGCTATACCCAACAGGTGAGAATCAACTTCAATTTATATATGAATATCAGCTCGCCCGCACATTTGACTCGATAGTATCTGTCTTGGAATCGTTAATTTCGCTTCAAAATCTACTAATTACTTTCTGCAATATACTGGTGATACTATTAACAAATACACGGCTTGATTACAATGTTCTTGAGTAATATTCTTTTGAAATAATACAGCAAAACGTAATAACGCTTTGCGTATGAATAACAAGTTTTGGATATTTGCTAATGAGTGAATGTGAGGCAGCTAACAACAAAGTTGGAAGATTACTAACCACATGATTGTCTTTTCTTTCTTTCATGCAGCCCAGGAATAGACTTTGCATCAAGACTAACATGATTAGGTTGGTTTAATCATAAATTGTTTTTCGCTACCTAAATTTTTAGTGGCCATGTTAGATTGATCATTTGTTTCACCATTTTTTTCAACCCTCACTTTTGAACTATTCTACATTGCAGCTCTGTTTAGTGGTATTTTTGCATTAATCTGTGTTTTCAAAACACGATTACAGTTTTGGTGTACTTATGATATGCTTGTTTTTGCTTGACACTTTTTCATTCATCTACTTAATTATGGTTTATTGTTTACTATTAATGTTGTATTAGTGCTGTAAAACGATTTTCTAAGTTTACCTAAATTTTTCTTCTTCAACTGCTATTACAGGCTTCGGAAATCGTCAAGTCCATCTCGCTGGCTGATGGGTCTTCCACCGACATCTCCACGTCTAAAATTTGTTCATACACGTCCGGGAGGAAGTTCGATACCTCGTCGACCCCCGAGACATCCTCCCCCTCCATCGACAAGATCTCGATCACTGGAACTGCTTGATCAAGAGGAAAAGCAGAGAATTCTCCCTGTCCCAGCAGCCCCAGAACCAGTTCCAAGACCAAGATCAAGGAGTCTGGATGGTCTGCTAGATGAGGATGGTTTGGGATCAGTGTTGAAGGGTGAAGAATCCTTTGCCGAGGCTGCAAGAACGGAAGAAAACCAGGAGAAGTGTAGGCCCAGATCAAGAAGTTTGGACGGATTTTCAGATACAGCTGAATCGGTAGAAACCGTTGACAGAATTTCCCAAAATAGCGCCGAATCTTCTTTGGATGGTGAAGAAAACAGAGTTGTAGAATCTGTAGTTGTTAGCAACAATAAAAAAATAGATTCTGACATCTGTGGAGAAGCAACGATTGGCTGTGTATCTGGACCTTCGATACATAATAATCCCATGCCTGTGCCGAGATTGAGGGTGAAACCGCAAGCTGAGGAATCGCTGTTGCAGGACAATTTGTCTCCGGATGAAGCCAGCGATGAAAAAAGCTCCCTGTTGAAAACTCAAATACCAACAATCAGATCCAGGAGCATGGATGACCTGTTAGAATCGACGACAGCTGAACCTGCATCTGAGACAAAGGAGCCGCTTGCCGAACCTGTAAGCTCAGAGTCGTCGACAGGTAAAGAAAGACTGTTGATGAGCGGTACTGAAAAATCTAACTTGTCAAAGGCGAAGAGCTGTGGTGCGGGGTTGGACTCTGCTGAAAGTTTTTCATCAAACGATTACAAACCCCCGAACAAAGTCCAAGGCTCACTATCCTCACTGCCTACCGGTGTTGAGCCTAAAAGGAAACGTAACTTTATGGACAAATGTGTCAATAAGGTACGGTCCTTTATACGAAAGTAAGGAGAATGCTTATAAATTCTTATTTTATAACGCGTTGATACTGACTTGTTATTTAATTATTACTATTACTATTATGCTTAATTATATTAATATCACTACTGTTATTACCGTTTAAACTACATTTTGCGATTTTGAACGTAATTTAGTTATGACAGTAATTCGAGTTAGTAATTTGAATAGGAAAAGAAACATAAATGTATATTTAATTCTCGATACATAGAATGAAAAGTATGATTAGAAGTATGTAAATCACAGTGTGATTTTGTTCCAGTATATTATTATATTATGACGATGTGATGAATGGCAGTGTGAAAGGGAATGATATGATATGGGTATATGTTAACATGATGAATATAGTGCCTGAGATGAAAATTGCGACAAAAAAAAAAGCAGAAACAAAACAAGTGTCTTCTTAGATACCTAATGGCAACTATTAATTTATTTTTTGCCGAATATTTATGATAAGACTTTCGGCACTATTTTACCGTGAACTAGGATAACATAGATAATGGTAACCTGTTTTTCAGATATTGATTTTTTTTATATTTCCTCCAACTGAACCGTATTATAATTACATATATAATGTTTTAGATTTTAATTATCTGTTGTACAGTTCACATTACTGTTCGTAATACTTTTTATTTCGCAGGCAGTTAAGTAGACTATTATTATTGATGTTATTATTTTATTATTATCACTATTATTATTATTATTATTGTTATTATTATTATTATTATTATTATTATTATTATTATGGACTATTCTATAAACGACGGTTGTTTTTACTGCAGCTAACCCGATTATGAAATATATTTTAATTTAGATTGTATCATTTACATTATTTTGGTATGTAACAAAATTAATTTGAATTGTTATTATTATTATTATTATTATATGCAAGTGTATAAATTACATGTTATTTTCTAAAGAAAACCAGAATGGTATGGTTATAGGCATTGTATTTTGTAATGCTTCGAAACGATGTTATTCATTGGATTAGAAACATATATAGTGTATATTTTACCAAAGTTTCACAGAGTGAAATAAGAATTTTAATAAAAATATTTCAATGTTTCTCGTAAAGAAATTTTTATTCGCAAAAATACAATTATTGTTCAACATCTTTCGAATGAAGTCTCCTTCAATTTGAATCACGTACAACGTTTACATGTGATTGATACCTACTACAATATTATTGTTTTGACAAATTTGTACGACAGCGTGTGTGTTGCACAGCTTGAAGTACGATTTATTATAATATATAATAACATAAAAATAAATATTCCTTAAGACCGTTGTATAATATATCTCAAAGTTTCGAGACTTTGGAATCTTAAAGGAATAGTCATACGCTTTAAAATGAACTTTATGTTTAGTTCAATTTCGTTTTCAGTTATGTCTATTCATCTGTGACACAAAAAAACTAGAATTTAGTAAGTTGATGAAACAACCTACAGATGAAAGTGAAATAGAATATTCATTAATGCTGTTCAAAAACTTACTGGAATATTTGATGATCCTTGTATATATTATCTGTGTAAGGATCATCTAATATTCCAGTAAGTTTTTAGCTAGCTGGCTATTACATGTATCATTTTGTAACATCCTTAATATTTGATGATCCTTATATATATATATATGTGTGTGTGTGTGTAAGGATCATCTAATATTCCAGTGAGTTTTCAGCTAGCTGGCTATTACATGTATCACTTTGTAACAGCCTTAATATAAACGATTTCAAAAAACGCCGAGTTTTAAACACTTTATGAAAATTAGTTCTAAAATATATTTAAGCATGGCTGTGACCATTTGTTCAGTTAATACGCACACGAAAATTAAATTATTTTCGACGAAAGTGAAGTATAATTTACAGTCAAGTACGTATGGAATTGAAATTATATTCATCTGTTTACAATGTCATGCCGTCCCCTCAGTCTTCTCACTAATCGCATATCCGTTGGAAACAGTGTTACACGTTTGGCATGGAGTGACAGTAGTATTGCATCTTCAAAAAATTGCACCAAATACATTTCTGACGCCTCTTGAAGTGCCTCGAGAGCTTTTGCTTGTATTCTATAAAATATTATGTAAAAACATTACTTTCCTGTAACTAATAGGAGCTAACTTTCACCGAAGTTGATTTTTCTAAAAGTTTGCTAGTTCGATTTACAAGGTTGATTGATTTTTAGAAATGTAATACCAACCTGGGATTACTTTTTTCTGAAGGCAAAACCAAACAAATTGTAATTATTAGTTTCTATTCTAACATTTTATGAATTCAGAATGCATTTATTTTAACGAAAAATGCAGTATAATTTCGTGTAATGTGAGACTGTAGATGGTACTTATTTTTTATCATTCATATGCGATCAGAGTTATTACATATAATACGCATGCTCGTTGTTATGAGTTTTTACACACGAACCTGTTAATTTCCAATCGAGGGAACAAATCCAACATAATTTCTCTAACTAATCTAGCAAATGGTAACTTTGGAATCAGTAGCTTTGTCGTCTTCTGTAAGAATCTGATCTCTTGGAGCGCTTTAGTGCCACTTTTTGCGCGAAGATTCACCAACGTTCTTGTAGGGCTAACATGTTTCTGCAAACGAACAAATTATGATAAGCATTTGATGTTGCAGAGTTTCCGAAATATCGAAACACATACAAATAATTGGTCCATGTAGATAGACGATCACCTTTGAGGGTGTAGCGCTTGATCTCGATACTGATGAAGCTGACGACAGTGATGGTCTGTGTTTGAATTCAAGTTAATAACCGTAGAATTTTTATAATTTCAAAATTCAATCATGTCGAAGTTAGTAACATTATTGTAACGATGAATGTTGAAAAAAAAATCGTTATTTCGTAACTTGAGAATTCTATGAAATTCAGTAAACCATAATCAAGCAAAATGAGCTCATACAGTTCAAATTTAATTTCATCACAGTGATTCTGAAATTGGAAAATGACAAATTTTCCGTTAATGTTTCATTACGATAACGTAACTAACTTCACTTTCAAAAAATTCATGACATTGTGGTTAACAAAAGGTTTGAGCTGTCAAGCTCGTACGACGAACTAAATGTGGTTTATTGCAGATTACGATAAGCCAATGATAACACCGGTGATGTGGTAAAAAACAGATTAATTATAATGTAATTGTGGACAAGCCTTATTCGCGGGTTAATGACGGCGTCGTGAACGTTTGAATTTTTTAAATCCGGTTCATAACCTCTCTACTACCTTGGCGCTCTTTTCCGTCTGACCATCGCGATACTTTTACAATAAAAGATCGGAATTTGAGAGTAGACTGATAAAACGAGTTACACTTCATTCATTAATAAATACTAACGGGCCCCTCACTGTCAATATTACCCAGAATTAAGGCTAAAATGATTATTATATATCCGAACGAAACCGCGAAGCAAGATCAGCGATATAGGGAGATGTAGGGAGACGCTGCGACCAGTGTTGCCAGTCTGAAATTTCACTGCGTACTATCCATGGTTATAGAAAGTACTAGATTGATAGTTGCCCAACAGTCAACTATACCGGCTGAGGTTTATTTCGGGTTGATTGGTGGGGTTTATTTTGGTTCAGTTGACGGGGATTGTTTTGGTTTTGTGATGGGGTTTATTGTGGTTGGGTTCGTGGCATTTATTTTGGTTTGGTCAACGAGTCTTATTTTGGTATGGGCTATTCCGCGTCAACCGGATCAGTCATCTTTCAGATATTTTTTTAATTTGGCATGTGGATTGTGTGGGAGGAGTTAGATTTTTGTGCCAAAGCGCGAATCTCATAATGCAAAATTCGATTTTTTATTAACAATAACAAATTAGACTCCCATATTTTTCAAAAATTCATAACTTTGGCAAAAAATTCGATACAATATATTTTTTTTTTTCAAATTACGCGGAAAGCTCCATAGAATTTAAAAAAAATACGAAATGTTAAAAAAAAGTTGTTATCAATTGTTTATTTAACAATTAATTTTTCAAAGATTTTTAAAACAGTGACTGACACGATCAAAAAATTTTTTTAAAATTCCGACATGTTCCTTGAACTGTACTACAACCTGTGAATTAATTCCAGAGGGGTGTTTTTCTTCGTTTTCGAGTTAAAAATCATTAAAGGTGTCGATGCGCATGAAATTGCGGCGCGCCGAGTCTCTACGTATTGGCGGGCGGCCGGTTGCCGTCCACCGCTACAACGCGGTGGCGTCGCAGCGTTATTTTAGAATCATTTTCACGATGTAGGACATGATTGAAGAATCTGAAAAAAATACTGTACCTTCACAAGGCCTGCTCAAAGCGATAAGTGAAGTTTCAGGAATGTGTGAACACCTTTAATGATTTTTAACTCGAAAACGAAGAAAAACACCCCTCTGGAATTGATTCACTGATTGTAGTACAGTTCAAGGAACATGTCGGAATTTTAAAAAAATTTTTTGATCGTGTCAGTCACTGTTTTAAAAATCTTTGAAAAATTAATTGTTAAATAAACAATTGATAACAACTTTTTTTTAACATTTCGTATTTTTTTTTAAATTCTATGGAGCTTTCCGCGTAATTTGAAAAAAAAAAATATATTGTATCGAATTTTTTGCCAAAGTTATGAATTTTTGAAAAATATGGGAGTCTAATTTGTTATTGTTAATAAAAAATCGAATTTTGCATTATGAGATTCGCGCTTTGGCACAAAAATCTAACTCCTCCCACACAATCCACATGCCAAATTAAAAAAATATCTGATAGATGACTGATCCGGTTGCCGCGGAATAGCCCGTATTGCTTGTATTGGTGGGATTCATATTGGTTTGCTGGATAATTTTTGCCACCTTTTCAGTATGCTGTAATTTAAAAAAAGCGTCCACCTCCGACGACCACCGCATTCACCATCGAGATGGACGAAGAAAGGCACAAGGAGGAGGAGGACGAGAAATACGAGAGGAACAAGGTGGACGAAGAGGACGAGGATTTGTGCACGGTGAGTACAACATTTTTATAATATTTAATAGCAATTGCAATTACAATTCGTCTGAAATTTTGCAAACTTGTCATGTTTACAATATATTTATCATAAATTTCTATCATTTTTTAAAAATTTCTGATAATTTTACTGGTAAGACGTGTCAATAAAAATACTATATTATTCCTTACACAATATTTTACATGTGTTCTAATACTGGAAATATTTATTAGTATTCAAGGTATAACCCAAGGTGGTTGGCTGTGGTCGTTGGCGGTGGTTGGCAGTGGTTGGAGGTGGTCGGAGGAGAACGAAGAGAACAAATACGATGCGGAGAACAAGGCTGAGTAAGAGGTGAAAAGGGACGAGGTGGTAGAGGGTACCAGGTGGTGTTAGAAGGTTGGGAGGTTTCTTTCCTGTTGGCCTACGCTCTTTTCGCTGCGTTTTCTGAGTTCCTGAGGGTCCAATTAGTCAGGTAAGGGTCATTCAAGTCGAATAAGAGACCAAAAATTTTCGGCTCCGAAAATAAAGAAAAAGTAAGGCTAACCCCTTTGCATTTTTGGTGAAAATTATCGCGATTTTGAATAGTGCTGAAAAAATTCTTTCACGCACTATTCCGATGTAATTTTGCGAGGGAAATCGATTGTGCGCAGCCCCAATACGCTGCGATCAACGCATGAAAAATTACAGCCAAAAAACGTTAACCTATGTCTTTGACATTTTTCAGCAGGTGCTTTTTTGCTCGCCATTTCTCTCCTGTTGGTGCTACACTCTTTTCGCTGCATTTTCTGAGTTCCTGAGGGTCCAATTAGTCAGATGAGGATCATTCAGATCGAATCTGGGACCAAAAATTTTCGGCTACAAAAATGAAGAAAAAGTAAGGCTAACCTCTTCTAATTCTCTCTTCTAATTTTTGTATCCCGAGAACTTGAATAGAAATATAGAACTAGGCTAAGGTTTTGGACTTAAGACATTGTTTATTGTTCATTTTGTAATAATGTTTCCCAATATTGTCATGGAAAAGATGAAAAAATAAACCATTGAACAATTAAACCCCTTTGTATTTTTGGTTAAAATTTTCGCGATTTTAAAAAGTGCTGGTATAAATTCTTTCGAGCACTATTCCAACGTAATTTTGCGAGAGAAATCGATTGGGCGCAGTCTCAATACGCTGCGGACAACGGATCAACAGTTACAGCCAAAAATCCAGAACCTGTGTTTTCGAAATTTTTCAGCAAATACTTTTTCGCTCGTCATTTCTCTCCTGTTGGTCCTACGCTGTTTTCTCTGCGTTTTCTGAGTTCCTGGGGGACCAATTGTTCGAGAAACGGTCATACAAATCAATTCTGAGACGGAAGATTTTTTGGTCATAAAAAAAGGAAGGTTAACCCCTTTGCATTTTTGGCAAAAATTTTCGCGATTCTGGAAAGCGCTGGAATAAGTTGTTTCTGGCGCTATTTCGACGTAATTTTGCGAGAAAAAACGATTGAGCGCAGTCTCAATACGCTGCGGACAACGGATCAAAAGTTACAGCCAAAAAACCAGAACCTGTGTTTTCGACATTTTTCAGCAGGTACTTTTTCGGTCGCCACTTCTCTCCTGTTGGTCCTACGCTGTTTTCTCTGCGATTTCTGGGTTCCTGGGGGACCAATTGTTCGAAAAACGGTCTTACAAATCAATTCTGAGACGAAAGATTTTTTGGTCAAAAAAAAAAGAAGGTTAACCCCTTTGCATTTTTGGCGAAAATTTTCGCGATCCTGAAAAGTGCTGGAATAAATAGTTTCTGGCAATATTCCGACGTAATTTTGCGAGAAAAAACGATTAAGCGCAGTCTCAATACGCTGCGGACAACGAATCAAAAGTTACAGCCGAAAAACCAGAACCTGTGTTTTCGACATTTTTCAGCTGGTACTTTTTCGCTCGCCAATTCTCTCCTGTTGGTCCCACGCTATTTTCTCTGCGTTTTCTGAGTTCCTGGGGGACCAATTGTTCGAGAAACGGTCATACAAATCAATTCTGAGACGGAAGATTTTTTGGTCAAGAAAAAAGGAAGGTTAACCCCTTTGCATTTTTGGCAAAAATTTTCGCAATTCTGAAAAGCGCCGGAATAAATAGTTTCTGGCAATATTCCGACGTAATTTTGCGAGGAAAAACGATTAAGCGCAGTCTCAATACGCTGCGGACAACGAATCAAAAGTTACAGCCGAAAAACCAGAACCTGTGTTTTCGACATTTTTCAGCTGGTACTTTTTCGCTCGCCAATTCTCTCCTGTTGGTCCTACGCTATTTTCTCTGCGTTTTGTGAGTTCCTGGGGGACCAATTGTTCGAGAAACGGTCATTCAAATCTATTCTGGGACGGAAGATTTTTTGGTCAAAAAAAAAGAAAGGTTAACCCCTTTGCATTTTTGGCGAAAATTTTCGCGATCCTGAAAAGTGCTGGAATAAATTGTTTCTGGCGCTATTCCGACGTAATTTTGCGAGAAAGAACGATTAGGCGCAGTACCGATACGCTGCGATCAATGCGTCAGAAGTTACAGCCAAAAAACGAGATGCTGTGTTTTCGACATTTTTCAGCTGGTGCTTTTTCGCTCGCCATTTCTCTCCTGTTGGTCCCACGCTATTTTCTCTGCGTTTTCTGAGTTCCTGGGAGACCAATTGTTCGAGAAACGGTCATACATATCAATTCTGAGACCAGAGATTTTTTGGTCAAAAAAAAAGGAAGGTTAACCCGTTTGCATTTTTGACAAAAATTTTCGCGATTCTGAAAAGCGCTGGAATAAACTATTTCCGGCACTATTCTGACGTAATATTGCGAGAAAAAACGATTGAGCGCAGTCTCAATACGCTGCGCACAACGGATCAACAGTTACAGCCAAAAAACCAGAACCTGGTTTTTCGACATTTTTCAGCAGGTACTTTTTCGCTCGCCATTTCTCTCCTGTTGGTCTCACGCTGTTTTCTCTGCGTTTTCTGAGTTCCTGGGGGACCAATTGTTCGAGAAACGGTCATACAAATCAATTCTGAAACGGAAGATTTTTTGATCAAAAAAAAAGGAAGGTTAACCCCTTTGCATTTTCGCCAAAAATTTTCGCGATTCTGAAAAGCGCTAGAATAAATTCTTTCTGGCACCATTCCGGCGTAGTTTTGCGAGAAAAAACGATTGAGCGCAGTCTCAATACGCTGCGGACAACGGATCAACAGTTACAGCCAAAAAACCAGAACCTGGGTTTTCGACATTTTTCAGCAGGTACTTTTTCGCTCGCCACTTCTCTCGTGTTGGTCCGACGCTGTTTTCTCTGCGTTTTCCGCGTTCCTGGGGGACCAATTGTTCAGGAAACGGTCATACAAATCAATTCTGAGACCAAAGATTTTTTGGTCAAAAAAAAAAGAAGGTTAACCCCTTTGCATTTTTGGCGAAAATTTTCGCGATCCTGAAAAGTGCTGGAATAAATAGTTTCTGGCACTATTCCGACGTAATTTTGCGAGAAAAAACGATTGGGCGCAGTCTCAATACGCTGCGGACAACGGATCAAAAGTTACAGCCAAAAAACCAGAACCTGAGTTTTCGACATTTTTCAGCAGGTACTTTTTCGCTCGCCACTTCTCTCCTGTTGGTCCTACGCTGTTTTCTCTGCGTTTTCTGAGTTCCTAGGGGACCAATTGTTCGAGAAACGGTCATACAAATCAATTCTGAGACGAAAGATTTATTGTTAAAAAAAAAAGGTAGGTTAACCCCTTCGCATTTTTGGCAAAAATTTTCGCAATTCTGAAAAGCGCCGGAATAAATTCTTTCTGGCACTATTCCGGCGTAGTTTTGCGAGAAAAAACGATTGAGCGCAGTCTCAATACGCTGCGGACAACGGATCAACAGTTACAGCCAAAAAACCAGAACCTGTGTTTTCGACATTTTTCAGCAGGTACTTTTTCGCTCGCCACTTCTCTCGTGTTGGTCCTACGCTGTTTTCTCTGCGTTTTCCGCGTTCCTGGGGGACCAATTGTTCAGGAAACGGTCATACAAATCAATTCTGAGACGAAGGATTTATTGGTCAAAGAAAAAGAAGGTTAACCCCTTGCATTTTTGGCGAAAATTTTCGCGATCCTGAAAAGTGCTGGAATAAATTGTTTCTGGCGCTATTCCGACGTAATTTTGCGAGAAAGAACGATTAGGCGCAGTACCGATACGCTGCGATCAATGCGTCAGAAGTTACAGCCAAAAAACGAGATGCTGTGTTTTCGACATTTTTCAGCTGGTGCTTTTTCGCTCGCCATTTCTCTCCTGTTGGTCCCACGCTATTTTCTCTGCGTTTTCTGAGTTCCTGGGAGACCAATTGTTCGAGAAACGGTCATACATATCAATTCTGAGACCAGAGATTTTTTGGTCAAAAAAAAAAGAAGGTTAACCCCTTTGCATTTTTGGCGAAAATTTTCGCGATCCTGAAAAGTGCTGGAATAAATAGTTTCTGGCACTATTCCGACGTAATTTTGCGAGAAAAAACGATTAAGCGCAGTCTCAATACGCTGCGGACAACGAATCAAGAGTTACAGCCGAAAAACCAGAACCTGTGTTTTCGACATTTTTCAGCAGTTACTTTTTCGCTCGCCGATTCTCTCCTGTTGGTCCTACGCTATTTTCTCTGCGTTTTGTGAGTTCCTGGGGGACCAATTGTTCGAGAAACGGTCATTCAAATCAATTCTGGGACGGAAGATTTTTTGGTCAAAAAAAAAGGAAGGTTAACCCCTTTGCATTTTTGGCAAAAATTTTCGTGATTCTGAAAAGCGCCAGAATAAATTCTTTCTGGCACTATTCCGGCGTAGTTTTGCGAGAAAAAACGATTGAGCGCAGTCTCAATACGCTGCGGACAACGGATCAAAAGTTACAGCCAAAAAACCAGAACCTGAGTTTTCAACATTTTTCAGCAGGTACTTTTTCGCTCGCCACTTCTCTCCTGTTGGTCCCACGCTGTTTTCTCTGCGTTTTCTGAGTTCCTAGGGGACCAATTGTTCGAGAAACGGTCATACAAATCAATTCTAAGACGAAAGATTTATTGTTAAAAAAAAAAGGTAGGTTAACCCCTTCGCATTTTTGGCAAAAATTTTCGCAATTCTGAAAAGCGCCGGAATAAATTCTTTCTGGCACTATTCCGGCGTAGTTTTGCGAGAAAAAACGATTGAGCGCAGTCTCAGTACGCTGCGGACAACGGATCAACAGTTACAGCCAAAAAACCAGAACCTGTGTTTTCGACATTTTTCAGCAGGTACTTTTTCGCTCGCCACTTCTCTCGTGTTGGTCCTACGCTGTTTTCTCTGCGTTTTCCGCGTTCCTGGGGGACCAATTGTTCAGGAAACGGTCATACAAATCAATTCTGAGACGAAGGATTTATTGGTCAAAGAAAAAGAAGGTTAACCCCTTGCATTTTTGGCGAAAATTTTCGCGATTCTGAAAAGCGCTGGAATAAATTCTTTCTGGCACCATTCCGGCGTAGTTTTGCGAGAAAAAACGATTGAGCGCAGTCTCAATACGCTGCGGACAACGGATCAACAGTTACAGCCAAAAAACCAGAACCTGGGTTTTCGACATTTTTCAGCAGGTACTTTTTCGCTCGCCATTTCTCTCCTGTTGGTCCTACGCTGTTTTCTTTGCGTTTTCTGAGTTTCTGGGGGAGCAATTGTTCGGGAAACTGTCATACAAATCAATTCTGAGACGGAAGATTTTTTTGGTCAAAAAAAAAGGAAGGTTAACCCCTTTGCATTTTCGGCAAAAATTTTCGCGATCCTGAAAAGTGCTGGAATAAATTGTTTCTGGCGCTATTCCGACGTAATTTTGCGAGAAAGAACGATTAGGCGCAGTACCGATACGCTGCGATCAATGCGTCAGAAGTTACAGCCTAAAAACGAGATGCTGTGTTTTCGACATTTTTCAGCTGGTGCTTTTTCGCTCGCCATTTCTCTCCTGTTGGTCCCACGCTATTTTCTCTGCGTTTTCTGAGTTCCTGGGGGACCAATTGTTCGAGAAACGGTCATACAAATCAATTCTGAGACGGAAGATTTTTTGGTCAAAAAAAAAGGAAGGTTAACCCCTTTGCATTTTTGGCAAAAATTTTCGCAATTCTGAAAAGCGCCGGAATAAATTCTTTCTGGCACTATTCCGGCGTATTTTAGCGAGAAAAAACGATTGAGCGCAGTCTCACTACGCTGCGGACAACGGATCAACAGTTACAGCCAAAAAACCAGAACCTGAGTTTTCGACATTTTTCAGCAGGTACTTTTTCGCTCGCCACTTCTCTCCTGTTGGTCCTACGCTGTTTTCTCTGCGTTTTGTGAGTTCCTGGGGGACCAATTGTTCGAGAAACGGTCATTCAAATCAATTCTGGCACGGAAGATTTTTTGGTCAAAAAAAAAGGAAGGTTAACCCCTTTGCATTTTTGGCAAAAATTTTCGTGATTCTGAAAAGCGCCGGAATAAATTCTTTCTGGCACTATTCCGGCGTAGTTTTGCGAGAAAAAACGATTGAGCGCAGTCTCAATACGCTGCGGACAACGAATCAAAAGTTACAGCCGAAAAACCAGAACCTGTGTTTTCGACATTTTTCAGCAGGTACTTTTTCGCTCGCCAATTCTCTCCTGTTGGTCCTACGCTATTTTCTCTGCGTTTTGTGAGTTCCTGGGGGACCAATTGTTCGAGAAACGGTCATACAAATCAATTCTGGGACGGAAGATTTTTTGGTCAAAAAAAAAAGAAGGTTAACCCCTTTGCATTTTTGCCAAAAATTTTCACGATTCTGAAAAGCGCTGGAATAAATTCTTTCTGGCACCATTCCGGCGTAGTTTTGCGAGAAAAAACGATTAAGCGCAGTCTCAATACGCTGCGGACAACGGATCAAAAGTTACAGCCAAAAAACCAGAACCTGAGTTTTCGACATTTTTCAGCAGGTACTTTTTCGCTCGCCACTTCTCTCCTGTTGGTCCTACGCTGTTTTCTCTGCGTTTTCTGAGTTCCTAGGGGACCAATTGTTCGAGAAACGGTCATACAAATCAATTCTGAGACGAAAGATTTATTGTTCAAAAAAAAAGGTAGGTTAACCCCTTCGCATTTTTGGCAAAAATTTTCGCAATTCTGAAAAGCGCCGGAATAAATTCTTTCTGGCACTATTCCGGCGTAGTTTTGCGAGAAAAAACGATTGAGCGCAGTCTCAATACGCTGCGGACAACGGATTAAAAGCTACAGCCAAAAAACCAGAACCTGCGTTTCCGACATTTTTCAGCAGGTGCTTTTTCGCACGCCATTTCTCTCCTGTTGGTCCTACGCTGTTTTCTTTGCGTTTTCTGAGTTCCTGGGGAAGCGATTGTTCGAGAAACGGTCATACAAATCAATTCTGAGACGGAAGATTTTTTGGTCACAAAAAAAGGAAGGTAGTAGGAAGGAAGGTAACCCCTTTGCATTTTTGGCAAAAATTTTCGCGATTCTGAAAAGCGCTGGAATAAATTCTTTCTGGCACTATTTCGGCGTAGTTTTGCGAGAAAAAACGATTAAGAGCAGTCTCAATACGCTGCGGACAACGGATCAACAGTTACAGCCAAAAAACCAGAACCTGTGTTTTCGAAATTTTTCAGCAAATACTTTTTCGCTCGCCATTTCTCTCCTGTTGGTCCTACGCTGTTTTCTCTGCGATTTCTGAGTTCCTGGGGGACCAATTGTTCGAGAAACGGTTATACAAATCAATTCTGAGACGAAAGATTTTTTGGTCAAAAAAAAAAGAAGGTTAACCCCTTTGCATTTTTGGCGAAAATTTTCGCGATCCTGAAAAGTGCTGGAATAAATTGTTTCTGGCACTATTCCGACGTAATTTTGCGAGAAAAAACGATTAAGCGCAGTCTCAATACGCTGCGGACAACGGATCAAAAGTTACAGCCAAAAAACCAGAACCTGAGTTTTCGACATTTTTCAGCAGGTACTTTTTCGCTCGCCACTTATCTCCCGTTGGTCCCACGCTGTTTTCTCTGCGTTTTCTGAGTTCCTGGGGGACCAATTGTTCGAGAAACGTCATACAAATCAATTCTGAGACGAAAAATTTATTGGTCAAAAAAAAAGTAAGGTTAACCCCTTTGCATTTTTGGCAAAAATTTTCGCGATTCTGAAAAGCGCTGGAATAAATTCTTCCTGGCACTATTCCGACGTAATTTTGCGAGAAAAAACGATTAAGCGCAATCTCAATTCGCTGCGGACAACGGATCAAAAGTTACAGCCAAAAAACCAGAACCTGTGTTTTCGACATTTTTCAGCAAATACTTTCTCGCTCGCCATTTCTCTCCTGTTGGTCCTACGCTGTTTTCTCTGCGATTTCTGAGTTCCTGGGGGACCAATTGTTCGAGAAACGGTCATACAAATCAATTCTGAGACGAAAGATTTTTTGATCAAAAAAAAAGAAGGTTAACCCCTTTGCATTTTTGGCGAAAATTTTCGCGATCCTGAAAAGTGCTGAAATAAATTGTTTCTGGCACTATTCCGACGTAATTTTGCGAGAAAGAACGATTAAGCGCAGTACTGATACGCTGCGATCAACGCGTCAGAAGTTACAGCCAAAAAACGAGATGCTGTGTTTCGACATTTTTCAGCAGGTACTTTTTCGCTCGCCATTTCTCTCCTGTTGGTCTCACGCTGTTTTCTCTGCCTTTTTTGAGTTCCTGGGGGACCAATTGTTCCAGAAACGGTCATACAAATCAATTCTGAGACCAGAGTTTTTTTGGTCAAAAAAAAAGGAAGGTTAACCCCTTTGCATTTTTGACGAAAATTTTCGCGATTCTGAAAAGCGCTGGAATAAATTCTTTCTGGCACTATTCCGACGTAATATTGCCAGAAAAAACGATTAAGCTTAGTCTCAATACGCTGCGGACTACGGATCAAAAGCTACAGCCAAAAAACCAGAACCTGCGTTTCCGAAATTTTTCAGCAGGTGCTTTTTCGCACGACATTTCTCTCCTGTTGGTCCTACGCTGTTTTCTTTGCGTTTTTTGAGTTCCTGGGGGAGCAACTGTTCCAGAAACGGTCATACAAATCAATTCTGAGACGGAAGATTTTTTGGTCAAAAAAAAAGGAAGGTAGTAGGAAGGAATGTAACCCCTTTGCATTTTTGGCAAAAATTTTCGCGATTCTGAAAAGCGCTGGAATAAATTCTTCCTGGCACTATTCCGACGTAATTTTGCGAGAAAAAACGATTAAGCGCAATCTCAATTCGCTGCGGACAACGGATCAAAAGTTACAGCCAAAAAACCAGAACCAGTGTTTTCGACATTTTTCAGCAGGTGCTTTTTCGCTCGCCATTACTCTCCTGTTGGTCCTACACTGTTTTCTCTGCGTTTTCTGAGTTCCTGGGGGACCAATTGTTCGAGAAACGGTCATACAAATCAATTCTGAGACGAAAGATTTTTAGGTCAAAAAAAAAGGAAGGTTAACCCCTTTGCATTTTTGGCAAAAATTTTCGCGATTCTGAAAAGCGCTGGAATAAATTCTTTCTGGCACTATTTCGGCGTAGTTTTGCGAGAAAAAACGATTAAGAGCAGTCTCAATACGCTGCGGACAACGGATCAACAGTTACAGCCAAAAAACCAGAACCTGTGTTTTCGAAATTTTTCAGCAAATACTTTTTCGCTCGCCATTTCTCTCCTGTTGGTCCTACGCTGTTTTCTCTGCGATTTCTGAGTTCCTGGGGGACCAATTGTTCGAGAAACGGTTATACAAATCAATTCTGAGACGAAAGATTTTTTGGTCAAAAAAAAAAGAAGGTTAACCCCTTTGCATTTTTGGCGAAAATTTTCGCGATCCTGAAAAGTGCTGGAATAAATTGTTTCTGGCACTATTCCGACGTAATTTTGCGAGAAAAAACGATTAAGCGCAGTCTCAATACGCTGCGGACAACGGATCAAAAGTTACAGCCAAAAAACCAGAACCTGAGTTTTCGACATTTTTCAGCAGGTACTTTTTCGCTCGCCACTTATCTCCCGTTGGTCCCACGCTGTTTTCTCTGCGTTTTCTGAGTTCCTGGGGGACCAATTGTTCGAGAAACGTCATACAAATCAATTCTGAGACGAAAAATTTATTGGTCAAAAAAAAAGTAAGGTTAACCCCTTTGCATTTTTGGCAAAAATTTTCGCGATTCTGAAAAGCGCTGGAATAAATTCTTCCTGGCACTATTCCGACGTAATTTTGCGAGAAAAAACGATTAAGCGCAATCTCAATTCGCTGCGGACAACGGATCAAAAGTTACAGCCAAAAAACCAGAACCTGTGTTTTCGACATTTTTCAGCAAATACTTTCTCGCTCGCCATTTCTCTCCTGTTGGTCCTACGCTGTTTTCTCTGCGATTTCTGAGTTCCTGGGGGACCAATTGTTCGAGAAACGGTCATACAAATCAATTCTGAGACGAAAGATTTTTTGATCAAAAAAAAAGAAGGTTAACCCCTTTGCATTTTTGGCGAAAATTTTCGCGATCCTGAAAAGTGCTGAAATAAATTGTTTCTGGCACTATTCCGACGTAATTTTGCGAGAAAGAACGATTAAGCGCAGTACTGATACGCTGCGATCAACGCGTCAGAAGTTACAGCCAAAAAACGAGATGCTGTGTTTTCGACATTTTTCAGCAGGTACTTTTTCGCTCGCCATTTCTCTCCTGTTGGTCTCACGCTGTTTTCTCTGCCTTTTTTGAGTTCCTGGGGGACCAATTGTTCCAGAAACGGTCATACAAATCAATTCTGAGACCAGAGTTTTTTTGGTCAAAAAAAAAGGAAGGTTAACCCCTTTGCATTTTTGACGAAAATTTTCGCGATTCTGAAAAGCGCTGGAATAAATTCTTTCTGGCACTATTCCGACGTAATATTGCCAGAAAAAACGATTAAGCTTAGTCTCAATACGCTGCGGACTACGGATCAAAAGCTACAGCCAAAAAACCAGAACCTGCGTTTCCGAAATTTTTCAGCAGGTGCTTTTTCGCACGACATTTCTCTCCTGTTGGTCCTACGCTGTTTTCTTTGCGTTTTCTGAGTTCCTGGGGGAGCAACTGTTCCAGAAACGGTCATACAAATCAATTCTGAGACGGAAGATTTTTTGGTCAAAAAAAAAGGAAGGTAGTAGGAAGGAATGTAACCCCTTTGCATTTTTGGCAAAAATTTTCGCGATTCTGAAAAGCGCTGGAATAAATTCTTCCTGGCACTATTCCGACGTAATTTTGCGAGAAAAAACGATTAAGCGCAATCTCAATTCGCTGCGGACAACGGATCAAAAGTTACAGCCAAAAAACCAGAACCAGTGTTTTCGACATTTTTCAGCAGGTGCTTTTTCGCTCGCCATTACTCTCCTGTTGGTCCTACACTGTTTTCTCTGCGTTTTCTGAGTTCCTGGGGGACCAATTGTTCGAGAAACGGTCATACAAATCAATTCTGAGACGAAAGATTTTTAAGTCAAAAAAAAAGGAAGGTTAACCCCTTTGCATTTTTGGCAAAAATTTTCGCGATTCTGAAAAGCGCTGGAATAAATTCTTTCTGGCACTATTTCGGCGTAGTTTTGCGAGAAAAAACGATTAAGAGCAGTCTCAATACGCTGCGGACAACGGATCAACAGTTACAGCCAAAAAACCAGAACCTGTGTTTTCGAAATTTTTCAGCAAATACTTTTTCGCTCGCCATTTCTCTCCTGTTGGTCCTACGCTGTTTTCTCTGCGATTTCTGAGTTCCTGGGGGACCAATTGTTCGAGAAACGGTTATACAAATCAATTCTGAGACGAAAGATTTTTTGGTCAAAAAAAAAAGAAGGTTAACCCCTTTGCATTTTTGGCGAAAATTTTCGCGATCCTGAAAAGTGCTGGAATAAATTGTTTCTGGCACTATTCCGACGTAATTTTGCGAGAAAAAACGATTAAGCGCAGTCTCAATACGCTGCGGACAACGGATCAAAAGTTACAGCCAAAAAACCAGAACCTGAGTTTTCGACATTTTTCAGCAGGTACTTTTTCGCTCGCCACTTATCTCCCGTTGGTCCCACGCTGTTTTCTCTGCGTTTTCTGAGTTCCTGGGGGACCAATTGTTCGAGAAACGTCATACAAATCAATTCCGAGACGAAAAATTTATTGGTCAAAAAAAAAGTAAGGTTAACCCCTTTGCATTTTTGGCAAAAATTTTCGCGATTCTGAAAAGCGCTGGAATAAATTCTTCCTGGCACTATTCCGACGTAATTTTGCGAGAAAAAACGATTAAGCGCAATCTCAATTCGCTGCGGACAACGGATCAAAAGTTACAGCCAAAAAACCAGAACCTGTGTTTTCGACATTTTTCAGCAAATACTTTCTCGCTCGCCATTTCTCTCCTGTTGGTCCTACGCTGTTTTCCCTGCGATTTCTGAGTTCCTGGGGGACCAATTGTTCGAGAAACGGTCATACAAATCAATTCTGAGACGAAAGATTTTTTGATCAAAAAAAAAGAAGGTTAACCCCTTTGCATTTTTGGCGAAAATTTTCGCGATCCTGAAAAGTGCTGAAATAAATTGTTTCTGGCACTATTCCGACGTAATTTTGCGAGAAAGAACGATTAAGCGCAGTACTGATACGCTGCGATCAACGCGTCAGAAGTTACAGCCAAAAAACGAGATGCTGTGTTTTCGACATTTTTCAGCAGGTACTTTTTCGCTCGCCATTTCTCTCCTGTTGGTCTCACGCTGTTTTCTCTGCCTTTTTTGAGTTCCTGGGGGACCAATTGTTCCAGAAACGGTCATACAAATCAATTCTGAGACCAGAGTTTTTTTGGTCAAAAAAAAAGGAAGGTTAACCCCTTTGCATTTTTGACGAAAATTTTCGCGATTCTGAAAAGCGCTGGAATAAATTCTTTCTGGCACTATTCCGAGGTAATATTGCCAGAAAAAACGATTAAGCTTAGTCTCAATACGCTGCGGACTACGGATCAAAAGCTACAGCCAAAAAACCAGAACCTGCGTTTCCGAAATTTTTCAGCAGGTGCTTTTTCGCACGACATTTCTCTCCTGTTGGTCCTACGCTGTTTTCTTTGCGTTTTCTGAGTTCCTGGGGGAGCAACTGTTCCAGAAACGGTCATACAAATCAATTCTGAGACGGAAGATTTTTTGGTCAAAAAAAAAGGAAGGTAGTAGGAAGGAATGTAACCCCTTTGCATTTTTGGCAAAAATTTTCGCGATTCTGAAAAGCGCTGGAATAAATTCTTCCTGGCACTATTCCGACGTAATTTTGCGAGAAAAAACGATTAAGCGCAATCTCAATTCGCTGCGGACAACGGATCAAAAGTTACAGCCAAAAAACCAGAACCAGTGTTTTCGACATTTTTCAGCAGGTGCTTTTTCGCTCGCCATTACTCTCCTGTTGGTCCTACACTGTTTTCTCTGCGTTTTCTGAGTTCCTGGGGGACCAATTGTTCGAGAAACGGTCATACAAATCAATTCTGAGACGAAAGATTTTTAGGTCAAAAAAAAAGGAAGGTTAACCCCTTTGCATTTTTGGCCAAAATTTTCGCGATTCTGAAAAGCGCTGGAATAAATTCTTTCTGGCACTATTCCGGCGTAGTTTTGCCAGAAAAAACGATCAAGCGCAGTCCCAATACGCTGCGATCAACGGATCAAAAGTTACAGCCAAAAAATGAGGTGCTGTGTTTTCGACATTTTTCAGCAGGTGCTTTTTCGCTCGCCATTTCTCTCCTGCAGGTCCTACGCTATTTTCTCCGCGTTTTCTGAGTTTATAAGCCCTACTGCCTGTTTAAGTTTAAAAAAGTTACTAGCTGGTCAATGAAGCGCCTCGCCGCTGGAATCTCGAATTGTCAGGAAAGATGGAGTGCGTCATTTTTGTCTGAAATGTGAAAACTAAAATTCCTTTGAATTGATGTATATTTTTATCATCGATGAACTAAAAATCTTATTAAAACAAGGTTAAATCACATTCATTTTCGTTCAGAATTTTCTTGGTAAAAATCGTTACATTTTACGTTTGAGCTCGACAATTAATATGACATCACGGTTTTTTGGGTTATTTCGGTACATCGATAATAGAATGGTGCGCGAATTAAAAATAACTAGTCTTAAAACGGTCGCTAAGGCTCGCTCAAGCTCGCTCGGGGTCGGATGCCTAGAGTAACTGGTTTTTGCGCTCTTGCGCTCACTGCGCCTGCTTACTCGTTGTCGGTGTTTTACCAGATGATACGGGATGCTTGAGGATTGCCCAATTGGTGATAAATGTTAGTCCGCTGGTTCGTGTGCAGTACCTACGAAGCGCTTGTTCTGGAAGTCGAGTTTCACCATGTAGCGGAACTGGAGCGTAGGAACTACGGAGCGCTTGTTCTGGAAGTCGTGTTTCACCAGGTAGCGGACCTGGAGCGCAGGGACTACGGAGCGCTTGTTCTGGAAGTTGTGTTTCACCATGTAGCGGAACTGGAGCGCAAGAACTACGGAGCGCTTGTTCTGGAAGTCGAGTTTCATCATGTAGCGGAACTGGAGCGTAGGAACTACGGAGCGCTTGTTCTGGAAGTCGAGTTTCACCATGTAGCGGAACTGGAGCGTAGGAACTACGAAGCGCTTGTTCTGGAAGTCGAGTTTCACCATGTAGCGGAACTGGAGCGTAGGAACTACGAAGCGCTTTTTCTGGAAGTCGAGTTTCACCATGTAGCGGAACTGGAGCGTAGGAACTACGGAGCGCTTGTTCTGGAAGTCGTGTTTCACCAGGTAACGGACCTGGAACGGAGAAAATACGGAGCGCTTGTCCTGAAAGTCGTGTTTCACCAGGTAGCGGACCTGGTGCGCAGGAACTACGGAGCGCTTGCCCTGGAAGTCGAGTTTCACCAGGTAACGGACCTAGAACGCAGGATCCAGGAGGTAGAGAACCCGGTATTCGAAATCTGCGGAGCGCGATTCTCAGCCGTCCGCTCTACTGCGCGGTTGTTTCCAGACTGAGGAATTCGGCTAGCTGATTTTCGTCGTCGACGATTAGTGACGTCAGGAGAAAAAAACATCCAAACATGAGTTTCGAACTTTAATATTATGTATGACGTATGACGTATGATGTATGATGTATGATGTATGATGATATGATATGATGATTTGTCATATGTATGTACCTCGAATTACCCAAGTCCACGTATCACAAACGCTGAAATTTATCACAAACATGAGTCTTAGTTTATTACGAACGGAAACATATAACGCGAAGACAATAACAATGGAAGTTTTATAGACGAGATTAATTTAAAGAATAAGACAATAGGGATTTTATCACTTAATTTGACCTGAAATGTAAAAGAGGCTGTGTTAAGGTAGTTGGGCAGTAATTTCGAAAACGTTTAATTCACATAAATTTTAATTCTATAATCTTTTGACTAATTTTAAACAACCCTGTAAAGTTTGAAAATGATTTACCGTTTAGTTACTGAGTTTTTTGATTTCAGAGTTGAGCTATTTTATATTGTGTAGATATGGATTGGGATGAAAACTGATAGTTTAGAGTTGGTTGTTTTAGAATAAAATATTTAAGACGGGGGAAAAATATGTGAATCAGAGAGAATGGATATTTAGGAATAATATTTAAATTTTTTGTGAGTTTTGCTAGTTATTGAATTTATGCTGATATTTGGAAACGTGAAAAAGAAACTGCCATAGGAACAGAAGAATAGAGCACCCTCGGGGAAAATTTATAACAAAACAATTGAGATCATAAAAACAGTATTTGGATGCTTATTCGTGGTTTCATTAATCGTCATTTCTAATGGAAGATCTTGATACAAAAATCATATCTCTGGAGCCTTGAAAAACGCTCGAATCGATTCGCCATTCTCAATGTGCATATCGCGGTAATGTCATATAATTGTCAACTTATTTCATATCACGCTTACAAGTTATGATATCAACAATAGTATATTGTGTGACAAAGAACGAAAGTTGGCGATTGCAACGAGATCGAAGTTTGCGCCTGAGCAAAGCGAGGGCGGCAATCACACGAGTTGCGATCGTCAACTGTCAGCCCGAATTACACACGACAGTTTTTATAACGAGTTTACGAAAGGTGTTGGAGTTTTGCGTGGTAGTTTTGAGGCACGCGAGCGGTCGAGTTCTCCTCCCTAGAGACGAAAGTGAAGCAATTGTGGACTGCGCATGCGCGAATGTATCTTTACGACACAGAGATGAAATTGGCTACTTTCGTACCGCTAAACTGCTACGCAAAGCTCTACTTTTCATACAAGTGTGGTGAAAAAATATTAACGTTACATAAATCCCAGTTGGGTTAGACTAGGAAGTATTTTCTACTCTATAAAATATTGTACACGGTGAAGTTTTTAAAATATTTTACAATATATCCACTGTACCTACAAATAATTTTATTGTACTTAAATAAGTTTTAAACTTCACACAGAATGTGAACGTCAATATACAGAATAGTGACATCTAAAATAATATTAGCTGTCTGCACGCTCGTTGTATCACATTAATAAATAGTTACTACATTCAATAACAAGTTAGAAAGGATAACTTCATCTACAATTTCCTTCATAAAATTATTCAGACACTTTTGGTACCACGTGATTACTGACCTATCAGAACATGATTATATACCGCTTTTCTTGCACTGCGAATAAATCGAAAAGATACTGTAGTCATATGGATAACAATGAGGAGTAATCGCGGAGGCAAAAAAATTCTAAAATCGCCACGGCTCTAGTCTTGGAGACTAGAGTACAGGAGTCCGATTTTCGTACATTTGATCCGGCATCAAACATCCATACAATAGGGTTTGCGCTGGCTGACGCTGAATGGTGCTGATATCGCAAAGATCCGACGAGTGGTGGGGAGACTAGTCCCGAGAGGGATAAAAACACCGTGAAAAACACACACGAGAGCAAGAATGAGACACTTTTAATTTTTAAGTGATCTTTCTCCCAAACAACTCTATTAAATGAAAAAATTAATATTGAGGCTGTCTACGTGTAACAATTTCGCAGAGGTCACACTATCCGCTTTTTCTTTCATGAAGCCGTCTTCGCCAAAAATTTATAAGTTTGTGAGGTTATATTGATCCTCAACCTCTACTTATTTTGTTAATAAAGATATTCAATTAAAAAGCATTATATTTTTGCTATCTTTGCTAAGTGATATGTGATAAATTTAATTTCCTACTTTAATATAATGACGATAATCAACACTTTTTCCACGATAATTAACATAGGCACGCGTGCTTAACGATATTCCCATTCAGGTGAGGGGCAATTTCGTATCGGTCACTGTCGATGTTTCCATACATATACCCATATAATCAATTCTCACCAACTTCACGTCGAAACTTTACGATGACAACGCTGCTTTTGATGAAATCTAAAACTATTAAACGACAAATTTTCGAGAACGATTTTTTCGTATGCTCTTCAATAGAAATCGGACTCCTGTACCCTAGTCTCCATGGCTCTAGTCTTCGAAAACAAAATTATACTCGAATTACAGGTGACAGCATCTCTTGTCGCCTCTGTCGTTATCACTCTTTGGACAATAAGGGAAATCGTCGGTCGACACGCAATAGGTTCCCCTCGTCTTGTCGGAC
This sequence comes from Neodiprion lecontei, assembly GCF_021901455.1. Classification (NCBI taxonomy): domain Eukaryota; kingdom Metazoa; phylum Arthropoda; class Insecta; order Hymenoptera; family Diprionidae; genus Neodiprion; species Neodiprion lecontei. The sequence goes on along the minus strand of NC_060264.1, from coordinate 8,698,348 downwards.
ATGTTATGTCCGATAACCAGCGAATTCTTACCCCTAGGTCCGATTCTACGGAGCGGTGGACACCGTGCAGAGCAAGGTTCGGTGTACAATTCACTGCGTCCGTCGAGGCTGTCAGCCATGAAGCACAGCGACCAATTATGGCTGCAGAGCTCCGGCCTTCCGGCGCTCGAGCAAGACGGTTGTGCTTTGCCACCGTTTGCGCACATGTCGACGTGACCTACCGGCAATGAATCGCCGTAGTAACCGGTATTGGTGCGTACCGCGCAGACAAATTTAGCGTCCGTCATATCAAGCCTGTTCAATCGGCTTGGAGATATTAACGGTCTCGCAGGGTCGAGACCGAAGATACGTTCCCATCGAAAGGGCAGATAATTCCCTATCACGCCGCAAAGATGCGCCCCCAAAGAGTGACCGACGCAAGTTGTCCTCGGCACCGACATTCCTAGGTCACGAAGGTTCGTCAAGACCTTGGCGAGGCAGCTGCCGACGAAACGAATGTTCGCAACTGCTGCCGGGTAACAGGGTGACTTCACCATCGCACCCCAATCGACGGCGAAGACGTTGTAGCTTCCGTTCCGGATGTAGGCATCTCTCAGAACTGCCGTGGGCATGACACCGTCACCTCCGTTGAATCCGTGGATCAGAAATACATTGTCCAGGCCTGGATCGAAATTGACGTTGTTAAGCCAATCGCGAGACTCTTCGAAACCTTGTTGCAGCTCTATTCTCTCCTTTCCGAGTTTGTGCAGATAAACATGGATGTCGGGGTCCGGACAACGGTGCTCGTATTCTCTCCTCCAGACGCAGTCTTCCGGCCGATATTGTGCGGCCAAGCCATTCTGGAACGCCTCCTGAATCGGACCGCGTGCCGCGAAAATTTGCTCCCAGCCAAAACTTACGAGGCACGCAACGACGATGGAAAAACCTCTCATCGCGAATTATACTCTACCGCTGATATGTGGATGTGCGATACCGGTAAAATCCACCGAACGACTGATTTTCGGAACAACCTGCTCGAACTATTTTATTCGGCTCGAGAGGCGGGCCAACGTCCTACCCGAAATGTTGCCTTATATCGCGATGTCCCCTTCCTGTCTTACCGTTCGTTGAACAGACGTAATCCAACATCTCGTCTCTTCTCCGAAACGAGGTCTTGTCAGTTTGATTAAAACGAACTGTCCAACCTGTATTCGGCTAGTACGTTACGCCCATATCTCGCACACCTACCGACTTAATTATAGGTACAGTATGTGTAGAACTGCCTCCGAGGACCTCGAGTTTATTCCATTTTGAGTGCCGTTACACGTTGCAGATTGTTTCCGGCTTGTCAATTTGTTTACATGATCGAGAAGCGAGAGATAAATTTGCGACCTACATTTTTTAAATGAACGGGTCGCGGAAGTTTGGCGACTTCGTCACGCGCTAGTCTCAAGTCAATTATACATTCCGAATGCCAACTCATTGAGTTTTAGATTCTTTTAAATTCACCATGTATCCATCATTATTGCAACTTTTAATCGCATTTTCTCACCCGTTACTTAATTATAGCAAATCATATAATGTCGTTAATCGGAAATTGACGATCACGCGACGTTGAATGAAATCACCTAAAATTTGGCTTCAAGTATGTAGTTTTCGATGTAAGCATTTCTTCTGGGAAACGATTTTTTCCAGTGCCGACGGTCCAAATGAACGAACGGTCACATTAACGTTACGGCCCTTCGCCGAAAATAAAATACCTAGGAGAAAACTTATCCGTAATCAAGATCAATCATATCATTTTACGAAAGGCCAAGGTTCTCACCAAAAAACGACCCACTGAAGTGACCCACTGAATGTTCGTGCATAAATTTTAACTGATATATCTGCTGGTTCAACGAAATGATCTTCAAGTAATCTAAATGAATGTTTGTCGGAGAGACTAGGCAATTTTATTCAATTTTTACCTATATTCATGAAATTCTTCTTAACTGTAAATTCTGTAGAGTGTGTATAAAAGTAATAAGAAAATTTTGCCAGAAAGGTGAAGAGATGCTAACTGTAATAGTGGAGAACATTACTGAATTCTGTTGTCATGTTCAAAAAGAAAATGAATGTAAAGAAATATCGAATTAATTTTTCGAAAGAATACAGAGGTCATCAGAAACCCTTAGAAATCGGCAGAACACCGTTTAAATGTCTCTACCGCTTTTTCTGTTTTACTGTGCAGAGTCGGAATTCACTAACTTTTGCAGACATTTTATTTCAAAGTTTATGGACGGATAAATTTGCAGAGAAGATATTCAATATTTCATTTAACGGTAGAATTTTATTCTTCGACCGAAATACTACACACCATATAAGTGGGGTATATTTTGACTTCTAAAAGTAAAAGAAACGCATATTAAAAAAAAAAGAAAAACCTTGGAATCAGTCGGTCCACAATGATGAAATGGCAAAACTAATAGTACGTATACCAAAGATAAGAATCTGTGTAGACCTGGTTTCATTTATCTGACCTTATGAGGATGAAGACCATGGAGACTTGAAAACACTGAAATGAAATAACTGTTTTAAACCGATTATTTACAGATAATCGTAAACATGATATTTCACACATGTTCGGAATAACTGATTTATCTGTTTGTTCATTCTAATTTTCGTACCAAAGGAAACATTAACGCTTTAACGCTATATTGGCACATCGTATTCAAGCCTATTCATGAATTCGTTTCCTACTCGATCTCACATGCACTCTTGTGATCTTACATTTTTCTGTTTAAGAAAAGATAAAGATATAGTAGTAAATACGTCTCAATGCGGTGACCCAAATTATACCGTATCATTTAGGAGCTTGTGGTTTGAAATGGTTTGTTGGCTTGTTTCGATGTCACGTATTAAACAAATAGGCATTTACGAAAACAGAAAAACGATTTCGAAATTTTTAAGTGGAGCCAACCAGAGATGAACAGCGGTAATACTTCTTTCCTTGAGATTTTTTGTCACGGTTTATTGACTGCACCCAGAGTGTAGAATCTTAAAATCAGCCCAATGCTGAGTTCCGCAAATGATGTTATCTCACGGCTGCCCCAGTGATTGTCACAAGCTTTCCTCCAATGGTCGCAATTAATTGAAATGATAAACTCGGTTGGCGGACGATTTTTTCATTCTAAACTTCCTGCCTGTATTCCATTACATCCACTAATAATAATAATTCAACTTTACCATAAAGGTTGCAGACACGATTGATTGATGTTTCATTACTATTCATATTAGGTTAATAGTAGGTAAAAAAAAGTTGGTACAGCAATGTTTAAATTACATAATTGTAGCATATAAGCACAAAATTTTTCTTAAGTAATCCTAGTTTATACATGTAATATGTGGTATACCGTATATTTCCTGACATACTATGGCATGAAAACAACTTTTTTTTGCTCGCAACGCCTGAATTAGCTGCCATTAAGTTCCGTTCATCTGAAAGCGTTTGCAATATTTCGATCGAACATTGTCAAATGCCTATAAAATGAAACAAAGGTTACGTATAACGCGTTATACAGTTAGGCACATAGGTTCGTAAATGGGTCATTGCAATTGCTGAAGGCCCGAAATCATGAAAAAGATTATGATAGCCAGCCTATATCATATCAGTGAGAACAATAAATTATTAAAATAGAGCAATTTAATTTAAAGCATTACGCAAAACACTCATAACAATACCGCACTAGAATTACTTTATGGTCTAGTGGTGTTGAAAGTCATTCAAACAGACCCAATTTCGTGTCTCTTCATCGACGTAAATGTGTATTAATAAAGAAAAATTTGGAATTCCCTTGAACCAAATAAATAATATTGTACCAGTCATAATAATGAAAAAGTACTTATTTATTTTCGACATTTTAACGCCCTAGTAACACAATGTAGTATAATGCTGTTGCAAAGGTAACATAACAGCTACGCAACTTTGGCTGCAGCTAATTACAATAATGTTTTACGGATGAGTATTCCCGTTTCAACACTTAAGTGACACGGACGATCTTCTGCAGGGTAGGATTACAAAACTTGTTATGGAACAGGTACACGGTCTAGAACATTAGTATACTTTACAGTTTGGAATCGATCACTACTCCGATTCTGCGTCACTTGTTGCAGGGGTACTTTCTTCGGGTTCATCGAACTCTTCATCGCTACCTTCAGCGTCTGATAAATCTTTCTTCCCTTTTTTCGTCTTTTTCCCATCGGTTTCCTGAAATTGAAAAGAATGATCAATGCAATAATATTCTCAATGTATTTCGATTTAGTTTTCAATTTGTAAGACACTTTTTTATCTAACATTTTCTTTATTTCCAATTTGTCGGACTTCAGTATTTATAAAAATTCGCACTTTTATAAACTGTTCAAAAATGTCCAAGTTTCAACTTTTCGACCAGTCTCAATACACAAATAAATTTTTGAGTAGCGTAAAATTATAAATAAAAAAAATTGTTCTTACAGCAGGTCTTTTATTTCCTCTCTTTTTCGTTTTCTTCGCCGAATCACTTTCATCCTCAGAGACTTTCTTTTTTTCATCTTCACTTTCATCGGATTTCTTTTTCTTTGATGAACCCTGAAAAAGCATCAGTTTGCTAAATATATGCACATTACCCGACAGCAATTCAATATTTAACAAAACAAATGATCAGTTTACCTTTTTATCTTCGGAATCATCACCGCTACCGCTACTGCTTTCCTCGTCACTGATATATTCTTTGCTCTTGAAAGCGCCACCTGTCATAAGTTTACTAGGAGAGACTTCTTTCTTACTTTCTTTCTTTTGCTTGTCTGATTTTTCTTTACCACTTTCTTTAACCTTCGTGCCCGCGGCACCGCCGCTGGCCTCATAATCTTTCATAGCTACTGCATAATCTTCCTTAGCCTTAGCTGCTTTTTGTTCCCATTCCTGTGTAAAAAAACCGACGATACGAAATGCGTCACATTTGGATAGTGGTGATTATTTCTCTTAACTGATTCTTGCAATAACCGAATATTATAAACTCATAAGTCGGTACTTACAGATTTATCTTTTAGTTCTCGCCACATTTCACCACCTTTCTTTGCGATTTCAGTCACAGCAATTCCAGGATTTTTCGCTTTGATCTCCTCTCGAGTATTATTCAACCATAACATGAAAGCAGTGGACGGTCGCTTGGGCTTATTCTCATCTTTCTCCTTCTTTGGTTTACGTGATTTTCGTGGCTTTTCAGACTGTTAATAAAATCATAAGACAAAGGCATAATTTTATCACCTGAAATGAAGCTTTAAGTTAACGAAACAAATCTATTTTATTACTCACAACAGTCTTAGCAGACTTGTGCTTCTTTTCTTTCTTCTCTTTCTTTTCTTTTTTCTCTTTTTTTCCACTTCCACCTGAAGCATCTGAATCTGCATCGCTGTCAGATGCACTCACGTTGCTATCATATTCCTCAGCAACGTCACTTTCATCCTAGTCAATTCAAAAATACCGAAGTTAAAAAAAAAATTACCAGTATATATGAAGGAATAAAGAAGTAGCTATGTACAGTAATGTGTTAGAGATGCGAGAATTATTGAAGGAGTGACTAATGAATAGAAAGTAAACTTTGATTGATTAAGACGAGTCACCTGGTTAGGATTGAAATCTTCATCGGTTGACTCCTCAGACTCTTGATTATCATCACTTCTCTCTTCTACCTCTGCTTTAATTCTTGCCAAATAAGCATCAGGCTCATCCTCTTGATCGCTGTTGCCAAAGTCGTCGTTGTACTTCGGTTTGTCCTGTAATCCAAGAAAAACGATCTTAGGTTAGTCATAACCGATTCAGAAATATCTCCAACGTAATTTATACAATTTTTTTGGTACAATCAATGTTCAATATTTCGTGTTCAGGAGTAGTAAATACTGATTTGCAGACATAATGTTACGGGAATATTTTATTGTCAGCCATAAATTACTCACAGTTTTGCCCCTGTTCTTCACTCGCAGTTTCTTAGATGTGATAAAGTCAAAGAGTTTGGCATATTCCTCTTTTTCAATGTTGCTAAAGGTGTGAGTAACGCCACTCGTTAATTCGATTTCAAAATCAAATGATCTCGTTGATCCACCGCCACGTGCGAAATTGACCGAAGCAATTTCTTCGAAACGTATGTGAATTGGTGGTTTATGAACGTATATGAAACCTCTTTCCAATGGATACAAGTAACCAGCTGCAGCTTTGAACGAACAACCAACTGCAGGAGTTCCTGAGTGCCTAATTGCAGAAAGAAACGCGATACGTAAATTATACAACTGGAACACTAAAACTATTTTCACTAATCACCCAATAAGTTCGAAGTGTTTGCAAACAGTTTCTCACCCAACAAAGCCACCAGGTCCAGTAAGTTTTCTGACACTTATAGCTTTCATTACTTTGCCAAGAACCTCATAAGTTGGACCAGATAACTCTTTAGTTAATTTGTCGTGATATTTTTGCTCCAACTCTTTCCTGTAAGAAACAATAAAAGTTACTTGATCTATAATAGAGATTTTATTCATTAGTGAATTATTTGAAATATTTATATGTATATTATGAGACTATTTATATAGAAAACAAATGATCCAATTAAAATGCTTATGACGTAATTATTACTGCAGCTTGCATTCTGACAGATTCAATCTAAGAAAATAATAAGTCTTTGGTTTCTGTACAGCAGACTAACGAGTTCGAACGTTATGGTAACAAATCATTGAAAAAAACGAATTTCACTCGAAAAATACCAGTAAACTATGTTTCATTGCGGTCTACAGCATTTCATACAATTCTAAAGTTGTGAAACACCGATTTTCGCGACATATTTATTGTTACATTAACGTTAAGAACTTCAACTTCATCCATACTATACGTACTCTGTGAATGGCAATTCAATAGACGTTTCATCTTCTTGACTGAACAACAGTACCAAATAATGATAACGTGTCTGCCCCTGTTTGATGGGCGGATCTAAACTGACCTGTAAGAAAAAATTCATATACATGTTAAAATTTAATCCAATCTAATGCTTCAGAGTTAGAAAATTAACTTTTTTTTAGGCGACTAAATTAGTTTCATTATCTTCACAAGTAAGAAAATAGTATTTTGCAAATTATATAATCGTGGCAAACAAATCAACTTATTAAAACTTACAACAAAAAACATTTGCCTACTGTCTTTATGAGGCAGTAAGAACAATCTGAGCACAGTAGACATAGGGATCTTGTAGTCGAATGTTTTACCGTGAAGTTGAAAGAAAGACTGGAATATCTTGATGTCGTAACGACCACTGCAAACAAGTAGTAAATTTAATTGGAAAGCTGTTACAAATGGTCGAATCCTTGGATGGTTGGAGAGCTTACCGAGGCGTAAGGCAATGAATTTCTCTGAAGATAGCGATCGCATCTCCACTGACACTGATGACCGACGCTTTGCTCATCACTTGCTGATGGAATCCTTCGACAGGATCTTGTTCGGCACTGTCACTTATAGGAATATGGAACCTCATTTCCATTAGACTTACCGGCGCATCATCGTTCTAGGAAACGTAAGAAAGTACACATTTCTTATCAAAAAACAAGATTGTCAAGGACATCATTAATATAACTCAGTATTATAAAATACACAAATAAATGAATTTCAAGTATATAATCTTAGGCTGTACCTGATGAAACTCTAGAGTAACTTCGTTTTTTCCTGTATTACATTGTGAAACGTAATACAAAGGAATCTCAAATGCAGTGTGATGTCCAACATCAAAGCTTAACACTGAACCATTGAATTTTGCAGTTCCCCAGTTCCAACCCTTCAAACTGAGTTCCTTTTCCAACATATCCTTTTGATAGTTTGAAGTAAAAAATTTGGCTATTTTTTCTTGGTCCTGAATATAAAAATTCACACATTAATCTAGGACATATTCAATCACTGTTAAGAAGATCGCATTAACTCGTTTCAAAATTTTATGACTTTAGTTTTAAGTAAAATTAATGTTGAAAGAGCTTCTTTACAAATTTTTGGGTCATTAACAATTAAACAAGCAATCTCACCCCATCTTTGAAGCCTCGAAATCTATGTAACGTTCCATTTTTTAGGAATATTCGAAGGCCCCAGGTTCCAACAAATTTCTGGTAATTGACCATTTCCATATCAGAACCAGAAATTTGCTCAACCTTTCCTGTTTTCTGATTTTTGAATATCAAATGTTGGTCAGTCAACTTCAACTTTCCTGGAGTCTGTGAACGAACAAGACAATGAAATCATTACCTGCATGTGTGTATTATAATCATTGATAAAGAGAAATTTTCCTGGCAGATAAACTATAAACTAAAAAAAGGTTAAATTAGATAAAAATATGATCCGAGTACTACTTAATTTGGACGTAGATTATAAATTGATAAAAAACGCAGGTTTTTCGTAAATTCTCAAGTTATTTCCAAAAACTAATCAGTTCTAGATTCACAGAGGTGTTTTAACATCTTTGCTAATTGCCTGGGTATAATCAAGACAATTATTCGTAGAGTGTTTACATAAAATTCTTTTAAGGTTACGTACCATGACGCCTTTTACCTCGGCGGTAATATCAGAATACTCGAGGAAATCCATCCCTACACGTTTTAATTTACGTATCTAAATTCTGGTAAAATACACACGTTATAAGGTCAAATACAAACTCTCATCAGGGTTGAAACACTAATTAACATAATTTTACAGCGCACAATTCACTAGTATTAACAAAGGCACAACGCAATTGACGGCAACAACGGCACGCCGTTCTTCAAACGTCGAGACTTTCTAAATCCAAACTCAGCTACTGCCGCTTCTGCCACTGGTTGCTGTCGTTTCCTGCAAGAAATACACGGAAACTACACAGGAATCCTGTAACTACAGAACACGGAGACTACACAAGAAGCACGACTCAAATGGGTGAATTGACAATCCTTGTCACAGTAGTCGTTCACATTAGGTTTATTTTTCGTACCACTAGCGTCGCTAGTGTTCCATATGTATTGTACCTAGGACCACGGTCTTACATACAGGTCTGGCAACTCCGGTGGTGGGGTTTTTTTGTACTCTTATTGAAGCACCGATCGCTTCGCCTAGTGACCACGAGTGTCGCTGCGATAGAGGGATGCAGGCTGTGTGAGAGAGACGGAAACATGTTTAATTGCAGCAACACTCGTGATCACTAGGCGAAACGATCGGTGCTTCAATAAGAGGACACCCTCACCACTGAAATTTTGACCGAGTTGTCAGACCTGTATGTAAGACCGTGCCTAGGACTATATCTGTCCTTTGGTTTGGGCTTCAGCGGCCTCGTTATACCGCGCAGTCAGTCGTCTATCTCTTTTATAAGTCTATGGTCAATACCACAGACATCGGCCCATATGATTGTGGGCTTTCTTACTCTTGGGACATGGATGATCCGGATGATCCCCACCACCCACCGGCCCCCCTTGCGACAACTCTTTTACGATGAGTTGAGCCCCCACCTTCGCGTGAACGGATCTGTTTTTGGAAGGAAGTGTGGATGGGTGGAACGTCCGTTTATACTGTTTTCTATATTGCGTATGCGGTTCTTAGCTGTCATTTTCAATTCGAGAAGTGTTCATTGATAAAAGAAAAGGAGAAAGTAAACAACATCGAGTACATTAAGACTCGCTGGTTAAAATTTTTGCTTCGTACATAGATTGTAACCCGAAGGTAGATTAATAGCTTAGGTTAAAATGGTTATACTTCGTTATTAGGCATTTCCGCATATATTGTATGCACATACGCAACACGTTCGTCGTCTGTGCATATGACCGTATACGTAAAAGTTGGTAAAAGAGTACATTAGTCATAATAAAGAGAACAGGATGTCTCATCGTTCGAACCAAGTATTATGTAGTGTCACTGAAGAATAACCTATTTGTATAGGTAGTAGCTATTTAAACACAACAGGCTCTTTCTTTCACTTGGACATGGCTTCACTGTCATTGCCGCGAGTTCTACAGCAAAGAAAAACTAGCCTCGAATTGGAACGTGAGAACTTTGAAAAATTCCAGGTAAGTGCACTATAATAGTATACCATCTTCTGTTTTTTAATATATGGTTTATACTATCATATCTAAAAATTTTCCTCAACTTATTTGTCTTCTTGTTATGAAATTCTGGAAATTCGATTAATCATGAATCAACATTGCAGTGAAATATTTTTGTGGTTTTTTTCAGTGGTTTCTTCACTCTAAAACTTCCTTATATTAATCATAGGTTAGTGAAATAAGTTAACACGTTCTAAAAACAAAATAACTGATTCAACAGATATAATAACTTGAAACGTGTTGATTCGTTTTTGTTGAAGAAAATTTTTTCTCGACAGTGTAAATATGTGTGACTGTAATAAGCTGCATGATATTGTTGTGTTCTTTTTTTCATGTGTACATAGAGCCTTGGAACTCCTGCATGATATGTAAGAGCGCAGATTGTCACATATTTACGTCATACATTCCAGGGTATTGAAACAATGAATGCACGACTCGACAATACAAATTTTGTTCGCTGTTAGTGCAATGCTATAAATTTTATGTCATAATCATATTTATACCACTAACATGCCGCCTGTACCACTTACCGACAAGCAATTCCAGCAACTGGTGAGTATATACCTTTGAAATGCCTGATACCTGGTGCTACTACTTACAAATAATCCTAATTTTGAATAATCAGTCTCACATTACAAAATTTTATTTATCATAAATATGAAGCAAATATTTTTGTTCAGTAAACGTGCATATAAATAAGTTCAAACATTTTCATCTGCTTGAAAAATCACAATGCCATCCCTGTTTGCAACTGTTGCATGACGCTCTTGACTTCTAATAGTTTTAATTACTCTTTTGCTGGCAGAGGTCAAAGATGGCTCTTAGATACAATATACATATGCATTTTTTTATTACACTGCATATTTCAATCATTTTTCAGAGTGTAAGTATTGGGAAAGCAGTCAATCCCATTGAAGCACCAGTAAAGGAGAAACATGTGCGCAGTATCCTTTAAGTCATTTCATAGTCAGCTATTTGCATTTTAAACGAATATTAATTCTTATATTTTAAGTATCTCCTTAACAGTAATACAGGTGCAATTATTGGTACGTTCCAAGAGAAAGGTGCAGGAACCTTTTGGATGTTCGTACTGCGTCAGCCACTTCAAGAGAATCGTATAGTAGCGTGGAAATTTTGTCATGTACTGCACAAAGTGTTACGCGAAGGCCACGCGCGATCTATTTCCGACTCTCAAAGACATCGCGGTAAACTAGAAAATCTTGGAAAATATTGGCAACATCTTCGCGAAGGATATGGCAGATTGATTCAGACGTACATTAGATTACTCGTCACAAAATTAGACTTTCATAAACGCAATCCGCGTATACCAGGGAATCTGCAACTCACGGCAGATGAGCTTGAGGCCATTGGAGAAAATGATATCAACATATTGTACGTGTTTGCTAGCAATTACTTTATTTCTATTCTCATCAAAGTTATTTTTCAAGTTATAAGTTATATGTGGGCAAACATGTTGATCGCTGATTAACAATCGATATAAATTTAAATTTCTATCTTTTAGCTTTCAATTGTCCGTCGAGATGTTTGATTACATGGATGACATCCTTAGTTTACAACGTGCAGGTAATTATGAGGAATTCACTTCAGAAGATACATTTTACACAAGTTTCAATGATGAGTCACAGACGGTAAATTGAAATCGAGTGATATCTGTTTTCTTAACTTATCACGAATGATTGTGTGATTATTGGGATACACGTATTGTATTAAACGTGTAGCTTGAAAAAGTAATCATGGAAATACTTCTTTCATACATATTTGGATGGTTTTCTGGTTCATTGAAGAATATTCGCACGATTTTTCACCTTCCTAACTAAATGACTGTTGAAACAATCTTTTAATAAATAATTCAGTATTCTTGAAATACGATAAAACGTATCGAACTTTAAAATTGTTTATTTTCAGTTGTGAAATAAATTTGTGAAGCTTGTGATTCAAACTTATTTCGACGTGATCAAACAAGCCACTTTAAATAAACGAGGTTGTTGAATTTTTTTTATGTATATAAAAAATAATATATGTATGTTATATGTTACTACGATATTATTTGTACTAATTAATGGTTTGTTACTACAGCAAATTTCTGCTTATAAGTCACCCAAATTCATTCGAATTTTCCGCCTGATATTACTTACGGAAATCCAAGATTAAATATATTTTTGTTTATCTTATCACAGACAAAATATTGATAAAATTATGCGATACTTGATCGTGTACTAAATCAGATAGCGAATATTTGTTTTGCATTGTCTATTCCTTTCTCTTTTTCTCCACGTATTGTTAGTTTCCACGGGGAATTCGTTAGTCTCAACGAGTATTACATTTGAAAACTGTATAAGGAATGCATAAACTTTATTTTGGATTCCTTTATTCCAGCGTTTGACTCTTTGGATATGTCAAAATCCAACTCAATGACTTCTAGTGGCCAATGTCGTCTAGCACCATTAATACCTTGCATTCAAGATGCATCTCAGCTTTACGACTACTGCGTCAAAATTCTGTTCAAGTTACATGGCGCACTCCCAGCCGACACCCTTACAGGTCATCGCGATCGATTCTCCAAACAATTTGAAGAATTGAGAACTTTTTACATTACCATCAAGCATATGCAATACTTTAAACAGTTGATAACCATACCGTCATTGCCCGAGGTGAATTTATAAATAATTTCTGTAGAAAAATATTTTTCGCCTTAAATTGTATGCTACTTTTTACGCTTTCCCCATTACAGCACCCACCAAATTTCTTGATACAATCAGAGCTTCGCACTTACGTAACACCTGTAGTAACACTTCCACCAGAAGAACCAATAGATGCAGACTCAGCTGTCGACAGTCTCATCGATACTTCAGAAACAAACTCTCTAGCAGGGGATCAGATTGACTCAACCAGAAATGGTTCTATATCACCTGATGTATTGGCTGAAAGGTTTACTTAATTTTAAATTTGCTGATTCATCAATATGCAGACAATATATAATATGCATTGGCAACTTTATGTGATAAAAAGTAGGTAATAAAGTTCTTGTTTGATTTCACTGTTTATAGAGATAGCCTGATCGATCATCTGCACCAAGAGAATGGAAGACAGAGACAAGAGCTTCATAGACTATTAACTGAACACCAAAGAATCGTGGAATCATTGCGCAGTCGTATATTGGAACTGGAATCTATTCTGACAGACAAAGTGAGTGGGCAATATTGGATAATTTGTTGTATAATGTAGTGTTTTACATATTCGTAGTGCAACCTTGGATTCTTGAACGTGCAATAAGTTATTCAGTTGTATGTAGGGCGAGCCAGATCAACTCAACCAGTCTCATATAGTAATTACTATTGTTTATTTATTTTTTTTCTTCTAGGGTAATGAAATAATTCTAGAAAAGCAGCTCAGTCACGATTTGCAGAATCAAAAAACCAGTCTTTTGTCCAAGTTCCAAGAAGTCACTGGTAAGTGAGTGATTATTGCAATATTCTTTTGATCGACATTGAATACTCCCTCATATTGTAATATAATGTTGACCAATTGCAGACAAAAATAAAACGTTGGAAGAGAAGTTTCAAAAACTGAAAGAAGTCTATTCGAAACTGAGGGAAGAACACATCAGTTTAATACGAAAAGTAAGGGTATATGGTAAATTCAGACTTAATTCGACTCAAAAACTATACATGTGTGATTTGATCATTAAGTACAACTGGTTCAAGATAAAAACTTGTAATAATCTTGCCTTACTTAGCGGAATTAACCTTTTTTTTCTCTTTATCTGCAGAAAGCCGACGTTGACAAACAATTAGGCAACATAAAGATTTTGCATGAACAATCGGAAAGGCGGGGCCTTGAGGCAGACCAACGTTTACAAGAACTTGTACAGGGTCAGGCGACGGCTGAGCAAGAAATACAAAGAGTAGCACAGGCTCGTGCAGAGTTAGACAATGTTAGAACACAATTCGATGCAGCTAAGACTGAAAACTTGGTGAGTAAATCAGAAAAATTTATTTTCAACAATAATAAAGGATTTCAAGTATTATTATCAATTTGTCTTGAAATCGTCATCCAATTTACGAATTTGGAAATATTCGTTTAGGCACTTGTAGCCAAAATCGATTTTGTAACATCTGAGAAAGCTGTAGTGGAAGGTGACCTGCATGATTTGTTGACGCAAAAAGAAGAACTGGATGTGAGGATATCTGAACTGCTGTCAGAAGCTGAGCATTCAAAAGCTCAATTTAAAACTGACACTGATGCTGCTCTCTATGAATTACTTTGTAAGTTTATAGAAATGTTATTATTGGTAACATAAATTTAATAACAGACTGTTGAAAGTCTGTATTTACCAAAACAATGAATCTTTATGTTACCTGGATATGGTTATTCATACTTGAAATTCAATGTATTTTTTCTAACTTATTTCATACCAAAGAATTAAATTTTATTACGTTCGTGGTTACAGTAAATTGCATATCCGAAGCTGATGTGATTTTACAAACTGCTATACATGGAATTGATAATCCTGCGATATCAACAGTGACATGCACTCCTGATTATCTTAGAAGTTTAGTTGAACCAGCCTTGCAGAGTTTAGATGATCTGGACACTGTCTATCACAGTTATTTACTTGATTCGTCTCAACGTGGCCAACTTGCTCGCAATTCTATACACACAGCTTATGTCTTGGCAGTTTATTTGATTCATGCCAAAAGCACTTCAAACACAGCCACAGACATAACATTGGGAGATCGTGAGTTGAACGAAATTCTTTTTCTATCAGTCAATTTATTCGGGACATTTATGTTATGCAATTACTAAACAGACATTGGTCTGTATATCGCCTGAGCTATATCCTTTATTATTATTATCTTTAATTAAATCACAATACTTCTATGAAACTAGGATTGACTGACGAATGTAAACAACTTGGTTCTCAGAGCTTGATAATGTTGAGCAATATCAAAGAGAAGGCAACCTCAGTTACTGACCAAATTACTATTGTCAAAAACAAATTGAAAGATATTTCTGCACAAGCCGACACTTTGATAAATACGCAGAGTAATGCTGAGGTTATCGGCGATTTAGTTGAAAACGAGCTTTTAGGAATGGATAAAGCGATTGAGGAAGCTGCCGCAAGAATTCAGGTACTCGTAAAGCCAGATTACCTATTCATTTTTGAAAGTAAACAGTACCGATGTGCCATAATCATTTGGACTATAAATGGTGATTCGAAAACAGTTTAAATTGAAGTTTGCTTCAATCTCATAGGATATGTTGAACAAATCACGTGCAGCTGATTCTGGCTTGAAGTTGGAAGTGAATGGAAAAATACTAGATTCCTGTACAGAACTAATGAGGTGCATTCGAGTATTAGTGAAGAAATCCAGATTATTACAGACTGAAATTGTAGCTCAAGGAAAAGTGAGTTGATATTTCGCTTGTTCAATACCTCATCTTGTCAAATAGCACGGTTTGTTCAAATTCGATTTTGCATTCTAGGGAACAGCTTCCGCTACCGAATTTTATAAGCGAAATCACCAATGGTCAGAAGGTTTGATCTCTGCAGCAAAAGCCATTGCCATGGGAGCTAATTTCCTATTGTAAGTTTAACACTTCTATCTTACATTCTTTGGCCAGTCCATCCATTGTAACTCAACTATTTGGTGCAATCCATAGGGAAGCTGCTGACAAAGTAGTTGCGGGAAATGGTAAATTTGAACAACTGGTCGTTGCATCTCAGGGCATCGCTGCTTCAACTGCACAGCTGGTAGTAGCCAGTAGGGTGAAAGCAGAAAGAAACAGTACCAATTTGGTAGCTCTTTCAGAAGCTTCAAGGGAGGTAACACAGGCAACTGGAGGTGTCGTAGCTACAGCCAAGAGCTGTAGTCAACTGGTGGAGGAAAATGGTATGTAATATTTATAGAATTGAAAAAAGTTTATATTGTAATTGTTTATTGCCTGGGTCCTTACCTTACCTATTCGTTACACCATTTCTACATTTGCAGAGGACCTTGACATGTCCGGACTGAGTTTGCATCAAGCAAAAAGATTAGAAATGGAAGCACAGGTACGTGTTTTGGAACTGGAACAAGCATTGCAGAATGAAAGGTTGCGATTATCAGCACTGCGTCGTCATCATTATCAAATGGCTGGAGATAACGAGGGATAAATACGAGTAAATGTTAGTGAAGCCAAAGAACCGATAAGATAGTTTTTTTTTTTTTTTGCTTGGTAAACCAGTTATTGTTTACGTACCCAAAAGTCAAAAATTTAAATATAGCGATATAGGTATAAGCAGTATTTTCCCACGTAAGTTTTCAAATTAATAATGATTCATTTTTATATGCTTACACGTCGTTAGATAATGTTGAAAGTGAAAAGAATTAACACAATGATTCATAACTGAAACGTTGTACACCGGTGACACGTATCTAGGCACTTATAAATGATAGGTTTATACCGAGAATGCAAAATTAGTTGTAAAATAAAGTACGGTAATCCGCGGCACAATGCCATTAAAGTTAACCGAACGAATTAGTTAACGAATTGTTTTTCTCTATTAGCAAGTATTAAAGTATATAATTTAAAAGTATCATCGTAGTTTTTACCATGGTGTATTTTTACCAAGCAGTGAATAAAATAAAGTATTTTATTATACGTGAGATTATGTATAATATTGCAAGGTTGAATTTTACGTACTACTATGTTTGGTACTGGTCACTTGACATAGAAAAGAGATATAATGACGATTGGCATTTCAGGGATTGTAAGAGAAAGCCAAACGATTGTTTTGTGGAATTACAAATTACCGGCTCGATTGTTAATTATTTTGATTACCACATAACACTCGAGTTCTATTTTCAGTATGCGTAATCAAAAATAATAATTTATACACTGTATCAGATTTCAAAATATATAACAGATGTTCATTATTTATTAAGTGTTGACTTATTTTCAACTATTTTAATCCAAATCCCACTAGTTTATTTTTTTTAGACGTTAGCAGTAGAATTGTCAGTCTTTAAAAGTGATTCCATTATTTTCAATGTAAAAAAACCGAATCATAACCAACGGTAAATATGAATTATGACTCACAGCAAAATGTTAGATGAGCGGATAATTATGATGGTGTTTACCTGATAATATGTTAGGTGCGCATTTTCAATTGATGATGACGGTTATTGTCTCTTAGTAGAAGTTACTGCGTAGATCATAAATATCCTGTATAGGTAATTATTTAAATTTTATTCCGAGTAGTCCAGCTCTCTTATGAAAATGCATTGAAATATGGCAGACTAAATTATATACAGCAGTAGCAAAAACGACTTTGGTGCGACTTTCACTTGATAAGATTCATATTATAGATTAAACTATACAATCTTGAGTTCATATTTCACTGTGAAGATGCATTTGTTAATGATAATTTTGAAAATTGGGTATTAATTCAAGTCATAACTCATTAATTGACCGAGTCTTGATTAGATCTGAGCTACAAATCGAAATATCTGCAACCAATGTTGAAAACATACGTCTTATCATTTTACGCGCATTATGATTTTGCAATATTTATTATTGACGGGAATGACACTTTATCTACATAACCAGTTGTAGCTGCTCTTCTTGCTATCTTAAAGAGCAAACACATAAGCTTCGCTATATATGATTACCACTCATATGTGAAGAGTTGGTTGATAGAGCAACTGTTTTATATGTAATTATGCGGCTATCAGTTCAATAAGTTATCATCCGTCAGTATGAAACTCCTGCACGAATCGGTAAGTAAGGATAAGTTCGCACACATTTAAATACGCGTATTGATAATACTTGTTATATGATACGGAATCATTGCCTTCTCTAATGAGAAATCGATTTCTCTTTGTAGAGAAACACTCACCCCTTTTCGGCCGCGCTCCCTAGAAAGGTATAAGAATTTAGAAAATTCTAGAAAATTAGATGGAGCTTTATTAATTGTAATACATTGACCGAGATGGTGGATACTTTTGGGGTGCAACTAAAATACAAGGTGTAACATATATACTATGTACTTCTTTCAATGCAATATTATTTTTACATTATTTACACGATTATAACTTATATTCTTCTAATATTAATGTTATATAATTAAAAATCATATTTTATTACTTTAGTAACCACTGTATCCCTTGGGAACAAAGCACTCCATTAAATTGGACAGTATGCTCATACAGGGGTAAAATACTATATATTTTTGTTTTATGATCAATACGATGATCATCAGTGTTCATAACACTGTTCCTAACGAATGTCTCAAGTTTCACCGGGTATTTGATCGAGACTTAGAAATATATTGTAATGAATTTATGTACATATTTAATGTTTGTTATATTGACCGTTTTGGTTACCGAGCGCCCACCCCTTGAATTCTATACACTTGTTATTAACGAGAAATTTGAGATGAACTCGAGATTTGTACATTCCGCTCCGAGTTTATTTCTCTTATCGCTGTCTCTCCATATAACGCCATTCACTTCTGTTATTTGATTTAAAAGCATACATATATATATATATATAAATAACGTGTTCGAGTTGTATAATGCATAAATCATTTTCACCACGTAAGTGTCTAGTTATTTGTCATTTTGGGTTAAAATGTTGTTTCGCTATTTAAATTGTCTGCTTATCTAACATTACACAAATTTTAACCTTCAGTTAGTATCTCTAATAATAGCCGTTTCAGGCTATCTAGGCCAGTCAAAAAGCCACAATCTGGACCCTGATGAATCGTAGAATTTGAATTTGAACTCCCCACAGAACTTCCAGAGTGGTTAAACGACATATTGGCAAAGTCGATCATTCTTACGTCGACGAGGGAATCTTCACTTTCTGACTGTTTTTCCTCGTCAGTTTTAACACGTAATCTTTTAGAAATACTCGAACATTCATCTTCTGTTTCGACATGCTTAGTGTTTTCGTATAATCGCAAATGTTGCCTGGGTCTGTTACGCTTTAAAACACATCCTGTACTTTCCATTTCTAGATCCGAACTAGTGTCTTCAGAACTATCAGCTGTGTGTTGCCCGCAACAAAATTCATCCCCACTACTGCTGCTGTACATCATCCAATTGTCAAATTGCGAGCTCTGAACAACAGTGCTGACCATGTTTGTTGGTGAATCCATGAACACAGTTTCCTCATTAATTGGATAAAAGCCACTAGCATTTTTGGCCCCTCGTGCAGCTGCCTCTCCAAA
This sequence comes from Neodiprion lecontei, assembly GCF_021901455.1. Taxonomy (NCBI): domain Eukaryota; kingdom Metazoa; phylum Arthropoda; class Insecta; order Hymenoptera; family Diprionidae; genus Neodiprion; species Neodiprion lecontei. Next base: position 8,679,027 of record NC_060264.1, on the reverse strand, counting down.
ACCCCTGTGGAGTGTGGCTTGGCTAACTTCTTCATGACTGCTAAGATTGTAATCGTTTGAATTGTTACTTGTGTCTGCGTCATAACATGTTTCAGAACCATGAGCAATATTTTCCATGAAATTTAAGTCTGTCGATTCTTCTTCAACTCGAAGTGTCGGGGTGTGTCTTAACACTGAAAAGCCATCTATTTGATACCCCTCGTAGACGACAAGAAGTGAGCTGAAATTCATCAAATATCGCACAAAGGTGTTAGTTTCTCATCGATCGGAAAAATGAAATAATGATTCAACTACAACAAATGAATCGATAATCGAAAAAAAATACTTACCAGGAATAAAATCTGTAGCTGCTTTGTCTTTCGATTGCGCGACGTAAAAGTTCCAGACGTGCTATCACTCTTTGAATGGCCAATGTTCGTAAACCAAAACCATTGTGGAAGAAGCGGTATAGAGCTGCTTTGAAACCTTCTTCATTGAGTTCTCTGCCCCAATATTTGTCTCTTTTAACATAATGATCTGAATCTGCTTGGTAGACCTGAAAAATGATTACCAAAAGACATGTATTATTTCTATCTTAATGCAATTATTATGCTAAGGTGAAATAAAGCAAAAATCCGACGTAATGGTTCAGTGTTGCCAACTTGGTAGTTTTCCCGTTAAATCTGGTTGTTTTGAAAGATTCTTGGTGAGAATTACTCTGAGGTGAGAATATTTACCTGTTTGCAGTTGGCGGAAAGTTTGGCGATTTCTAGAGCAATTTTGCTTTTTTAGTGGGAAATTTGGTGGATTTTGCCACTTTCATATTTTTAACGAAAAATTTTATGGATTGGTTTTTTTTTATAACGAATTAATTTTTACACAATTCTGTTTCCTCCCGAAGTTCAAATGAACAAAATGGAACAATCACGAATGCAAATACACTAAACCCATAGTCGAATATGAAACCAATTAAACTAAAAGTACAGTCAGATATAAACCCAACATCCGGACAAATCCCCAAATGAACAAACCGTAATCAGGCACATAAAAACTCGAATGCATAAAAAATGATTTGTGAATTTCACATTCAAGTTTTCCAGGTTAACATTAGATACAACATTTCTGATCATAAAATACTAAAAAATAAAATTGGTTTTGCTAGCATGCTTGTTTTCGTTATTGTTGCGTTTTATGTACGCCTTTTGATCACTGAAATAGCGATATTTCAGTGCTTTTGATTAGTTTTTCGGATTCGGTTTTTAAAGTTTGGTTTTTTTTTCTGCGGAACACGTAGATAGTTTACTGATTTTTCGTGGGAAATAGTGCAGACGAGTCTAACGGTTTTTGGTGGGATTTGACAAGGACCCTAGCGGGATTACGACAATCCGAGTTGGCAACACTGTAAAGGATACGAAACCCGAAAAGAAAGCTTAAGGGGGGAGCCTGCTTTAGAAGCTTCAAAAATCGATTTTTTTTTTTTGCATAAATGTTTTCCCAAACTATCCAAGAATGTGTCCCTGAAATTTCAGACACAAATTCGAAATATTTTCGGAGTTACAGAAGAAATAGTGAGCAAGCGTCGAGCAGGTATACGAGCGGTTTTTTGAAGTTTTCAACCAGTTTTTTGAAGAGTCTGAACCAATGTTTTGAAGTTTTGAACCAGTTTTTTGAAGAGTCTCAAGGGCAACTCTATGGACCAGGAATCGCTGATTAGCATATTAATGCGGTAAGTTCAAGAAAATTACGATTTTTTATGTACGAAAACTTTGACGCACGATTTCTCCGTTTTTCATTTTTACGCTTTTTCCTAATTAAAAAAAAACTAAACGTCCTATCGAAACGAGACAAATTGCATTGTACTCGGGATGAAATTCTCTTCTAGTTGAACCTAAAAAACCTTAAGAAAGTTAAGATTAACCCACTTTTTAAACAATCTAAAGTGAATTCTTTTCCCAAGAAAAATGAATTTTTTTTTTAATTTGCGAAAAATTGTTGAATTTTTCACTTTTTGTAGAATTTTCTTGGTTTAACTAGAAGCTATACTATTGAGAAGTAATTTAATATATTACGTGGCAAGCGCCGAAAAGAGGTCGTTGCAGGGCATGCGATTTTACCCGGTAAAACGCAAGTCCTGCTCGACCTCTTTACGGCGCGAGCCGCATATTCTATTTTTCGTTCCATTTGCCCGCAAATTCGGCATTACGCGTCTGTTTTCAGACCGGATGAGGTTTCTGAGCTGGCACTTAAAAACAAACCTTATCCGGTCTGAAAACAGACGCGTAATGCCGAATTTGCGGGGAAATAGAATGAAATAGTATATTACGTGGCAAGCGCCGAAAGGGGCAGGGCATGCGATCTTACCGGGCGAGCCGAAGGCGATTTAATATAATTTAATAAAACAAATAACGCAAGCACAAAATCTGTTTAACTGAAGAAAACTCAGTACTATGGAAAATGACACGAGTAAAATGTGGAGAGGTGTATCAGAAATGACAACTTTCCGAACACAGAAACAAGCCACACATAAACTAATAAATGGTGGCACAGAAATCACAAATGATGAGACAGAAATAGCAACCGAATTTATTGAATACTTTGCAAGTACTGAAGCAACACTTGCTGCACAGATTGTGGTTCTTGATACTAGAATTTCACGTGTGCCTATTGTCCAAAATAGTATGTACTTAAATGAGATTGATCAAAATGAAATTATAAGAGTAATAAACAGTCTAAAATGCAATAAAGCTTCAGGAATGGATAATATAACCGCAAGAATTATCAAAATATGTACAGAATACATAGCGGTGCCACTTATTCACATTATAAATCTAGTATTCGCTTTTGGAAAATGTCCTGAACATTTCAAAACAGCAACGGTAGTTCCAATATACAAAGTAGACAGCAATACATTGGTGAAAAACTACAGGCCAATCTTGGTTCTGCCAAGCGCTTCAAAGATCTTTGAAAAGTGCGCGTGGAGGAGGGGCGAAAGCTTTTTATAATGGACAGGCGCATTCAGCAAAAAACAATTCAGATTTCGGAAAAACATCTCTACCGCCACAGCAATAACAGAAGTTGTACCCTTTGCAAATAAATCGTTAGATACTAGCACACCTTCTTTAGCAGTCTTTGTAGATCCGGAAAAAGCTTTTGACACTAAACCATGAGATACTCTTAGAAAAACTCGACCATTATGGATTTCGTGGCATTATTTTTGACTTGCTACAAAGTTATCGAACCGACGAATAAATGGAGAATACAGCCACTCGGCTGATATAAAATGTGGTGTGCCTCAGGGATCCATATTAGGACCACTCTTGTTTTTCATTTATATAAACGACATTTTCAATTTGGATGTATAAAGTAAAATTATAAGTTACATAGACGACACTGTGCTACTCTTCAGAGAGAAAACATGGGAAAGTTCAAAAATCATCGTACAAAATGAATTTCGCCTTCGCGGATACTGGATACAAGAAAATAACTTAACTACGAATATCAAGAAAACCCAACTTCTTGTCATAGGATGCTATCAAAACAAAAATTGTATGTGCCCAAAAATCGAGAGAGTAAACTTGATAAAATATTTAGGCGTATAATTGATAGTCATTTGAGATAGAACTGTCATATAGATTGTATTGTAAAAAAAAAATGAGATATACCACCTGTATAATGCACAAACTTAGACACACGGTCTACTATGTGCTAGTCGAATCAAGTCTCTTCCATGGCTTGAAGGGACGTCGGCATAATGTGATAGGAAAAGACCAAACTCGAACCAAATCAAACGAGAAGTACTAGTCAAAGAGCTATCAAAATACCGAGATTTGACAAGAGATAGGGTGTCGATGCTTTCAATATGTAGGCGCACAAATATATAACTCTCTTACATCAATATCAGAAGAAGAACTACATGGCCAAAACACAAAACATAGAAAAAAAAATGACAGAGACGACAATTAATATGGTGGTCGAACTCTTTGACTCGTTTTTTCTACAGGGATAGATAAACGGTGATAACACAATTTATAGGGAACTAACTGTTTTTAAGTAAATTGTAATTTTTTTTTTTCTGTATTATATTTATGCGGCCATACAGCCCTTAAACAAAAAATTTTATTTAGGTAGCAGCATACAAAAAAGCAGAACAACATGATTACAGATATTCAAAACAGGCATCCACAGAAATTTTGTTAAAGCGGGAGATAGATGTGTTCTCCAAATCAATCCACGTGCTATTTCTATTAGCTAAAATACTTAGTCGCGCCGAAATGGACTTTGCCAAGTAGGTGTTAGAGAGGACTGGTGCCTGGAAAATGATGTCATTTCTGCTAGCTGGTGTACGTGGCAAGTGAAGGTAAAACATCTTAAGGATGGGAAGAGAATCGATCAAGTTTTTAAAAAGTTTATACAGGAATGATAGGTCGGTAGTCTCTATAGAAGGACAAGCTGGAGATATTTAAACGTTTGCCAATCTCGGAGTAGTCGTGATCAAAAGATCTCATATGATGATTAGTTTTATACAAAGCAAACCTGAGGAGCCCGTGCTGCACCACCTCCAGGTGGTAAACATTTCCTTTACTGAGTGGGGAACAGATGAAAGAGGCATATAATAGGATGGGATGAACTAACGAGAAGTACAGAGTCCTCATGGTAGATGGGGACTTAAAGTCCTTGGAGGAATGCATAACGAACCCGAGGAATCTGGATTAATATTTCAAAAAAAAGGGGAGAAATCGTTTTCCTTTCACACCAACTGCTAAAAATATTGGGAAACAGAAATTATTCAAGCTCTAAGTGCAGACAAGTGCTCCATATGCTTATGCAGCTATATTGAAATGGAAGCACAAGCAGCAACATTTGAGAATCGTACCTGCATTCCGCACAGACGAACTCCTAAAGAAGCAGAGGTACTGGCAGCACACTTGGCAATTTGCTTGCTACGTTTTTCAGCTGACGCATCATCACTGTACTGTCTGGTCCCCATTTTCAAATCCAATATACATGGATGCGTGTATCGAGATGTTATATTCTCCAGCATTAGAAAATCTTTTTTAAATGTTGAAGAAAAAAAATTGGGAAATATCGTAGATTGTGCAGGTATTGTTATATTTGTGTTCCGTATATGCGTTTACAGAATGTACACACCTAAGAATTTAGTTCACTTTCAATGATTTTTTAGCAGTAATATGAACTATTATTATTTAATTATATCAACAATTCGCTGATAGAACTTTAAAGTCAGTTGCAAGCCGTGAAATTATTGAATTTTTTCAATAGTTTTACTTAAGATAAGTTTGATAAAGACTCTGAAGTGTCATAAAAGTTGATTTAGGAGTATCCGAGTAGGCTGCAATAAGGAAATGACTTATCGAACCCAACTATTGTGTTCGTGTGCAAGTGGAAGGTAATAATATAAAATATTATCAGTTAATGAAACAAGATATGTTCTTCGTAAGGCGAAAACAATGTGCGTCTTACGATATAGTCATGGACTGTGAGTTTATCCATCGCGATAATACAAATTCAAAATACAAAACAAGGTGAAGGATACGTTGTGTATTCGGTGTGCTTTCCAAGTGAGTTTCAGGCTTCAAGACGTCAACTGTGCAATTGTTGCGGTGAATTTTCATCCTGCGTAATAAGTAATATTATGTTAGCAGTATAATAAAATATTGTTGTGAAAAATTTAAAAGTACATCTGCATGATTAAAATACAGCTAGAAAATTTTTATATAGTAATAACAGTTTAAATGGTACCAGATATTTTTTAATTAAAATAAAAAATAAATGATATCGACAGGTATTCTATATAATATGAAAATACTGCTTACATCAAAAATATACGAAATTGTTACGAAATGGTTAAATATGAGCCAAACAAAAACACATGACGAAAATATGATGAGTAATATGTACAGGAATGTGAACGTGATATAACACGTTACGGGGGCACAAATTAGAATATTTTGAAAGAAATAAAAAAGTTGTTTATTCACGGAAAAAAAATAAAAAAAATAAAAAGAAGACACCAGGGTCTGGCTATTTCCTACTTGACACACAGATATTCTCTCGGCTTGGTGAAATCGTCAAGCACACGGATAGTTGTACTCGGTATCTTTACCTTTTCCATTTACCAAAAAGTATGCTTGTAAGTATAGCAGGATAAATAGCGCTAGGTAGGTACTTGTACGGTGATCTGGTGATGGCGATGATATATAGACATAAAGAAGTAGCACACGTTATGAGCAATTATAATATATGTGTACATAAATACAAGTTCCCACTGGATTTCAGACCATACTCCCAGTAAATTTGTTCTAGATTTTTTTCTGTGATATAATACTATGCATGAAACAAAAACTCCTGACGTTATGTTGACTTTCAACAATATTGTTTGCAAATACTTCTACATATCAGGAATAAGCGCATCATTCCAATATCTATGCTGAAATTCTAGAAGTCGAATCAACATATTTATTAAAAAATGAGAAAACTAGGTTTTTTGGTCAACCTCAGTTTCACCATAATTTTCAATTTCGGAAAAAAGAGAAACGGTAAAAAACTAGATATGTAGTATCAAGAGTAAAGTTCGTCTATAATATCGGCAAAGAATAAATTCGAAAATGAAATCGAACAGAGTAAGATCTGAAATCTGGTTGAAACGGTGTGGACAAGCTGATATGTTGATCTCTGTCTATAATACATATACATTTATACATTTCACCGAATGATATTATTCAGATTGACCTGACACATAATATATAAATATATTATGATATAGATTATTGAAATAAATTTTTACTTCCCACTGTACGGTTTATTTTTCATAATATAAAAATTCCTTTCGTATAATGAAGCGGCATAAAACTATGAGACAACAGGGTTGATTTTCATTATTTGTATATGTACAACTAAACACGATAGTGTGGAAAACTGGAGTTTCGTCATCTTTTATAATTTCAAATATATTTATTAATTTACTTCATAAACATATTAGCGGCTAATTACTAACATGCTTATTAAAATTAGATTTAAATTAAATTACACAAATTTTGGGAATTTAGAGGTATGTTTTCGTTTATTTGTGAATAAAAAATTTCTTTCTTCCAACATGATAATGAGAATTTTTTTATGTAGAGACTGAGTGCATGTTCAGATGAATGTAATTTTTCTTACATTCATACACACATATATATATGTTTATAATATATATACATATATATTGTTTTTAAGCTATTCATTCAAAACTAAATAATAAAAATAAATATAGCTATGCTGTAACAATTTGAACAGTAATATAAATAATAATAATAGCGATAGTAATAATAACAAATACTTGGCAATAGATGTTATGTATTAAAAGATAGTACAATTCCACAGCACATGCTTATATGGATGAAAAAAATTCGGCAGAAAAATTACAATAATTATTATTAAATGAAATGAAATATATTAATCATTCAACGATTGTATAAATTGTGTGAAATTAATCTGTGTTAATTTGCATCTATAACTATGTGCTGCAGAAATTGATCATGCTGTGATATTTTTCTATAAGTTACATAATATTTTTTATCTCTAATATCATATAGCATATTAATTGTATGAAAATATAAAAAAAATTGAATGCGTCTGTAAATTTCTTTAAACTTACTATACTAAATGTATTTACATACATTACAATTATACACTATGTTAAATATGATGACAGAGCAAGTTCGGCAAACTCAGATTAAACAATAGTATTATAATAAAATAATCAATAAAAATTTACCTGAGAACATCGTCACGCTTTCGTTTTGTCGAACCTTTTCCCTGGCGAGTGTTGGTCGTTTCTGCTTGATCTCTGAAGCTTGGACTGTAACGTTTGTCTAGTGAAACCTCGCTGCTACTGGAAGCCTGCATTACACCTGAAACATCAGCCGTTAGATGAGTTCAAACGGTCTTTATTGATCATATGTTAAGATTGATTTTCAGTTGACAAGACGCTAACAGTAATACTGGCATTATATGTCACGCAATTATTATTTTTACTATTCTTATTTAGTACCCAACGCGCTTTCTACAAATTCAGAGATTCATATCATTGGCATATATTACAGTCAAAATGTAAAATGCATTTTTTTTTTTTTTTTTTTCAAATTTGTTTACTTGACGCACAATTACTAATCATGCTGTAAAAAATTCGTAATAAAATTTATTAAAAAATTTGGATAAGGAACCACACTGTCAAATCTTCATATAATTTCAATGTATATCAACCCCAAAAGGTATGCTTTACTATTTTTTATAAACATAGCTGACTTAGAACTAAAATTAAATACATGACCAAAACTATTTGACGCGATACAATACGCCTTTTTTCCCCATTATAATCATAAATAACCGAGAATTTCGAACATTGTAATAGAAAGTGCCACGATAACAATACACATGGTATAGAGGTCTAATGTATGTGTAAAGTGTGGCTCGATAGTATAAAATCCACCTAAAAGAGAAAGTTCAATGTAAATACTTCCATACTTCAAAATTGCTCTTCTATAAACAACCATTTTTAATATGCTGGATGAAAACAAAAACAAAAAAATACACACACGTATCCATATTCCTTCATTCCTCTATCGATAGAAACACTCACTCGGTATCATGACTAGTAATTTTGTAGCAATAATGAAAACATATTACTTTGACTGTAATACGTATACATACATAATATAGGCATACACGTACCGTACTGCATATGAAAACATATAAGCTTTTTATATGTCTCTCTGTACGTACACAGTAATTATGTGTATAATCATGAATAAGATGAAATTCAACCAACAACAGACAATAGAATTTTTTTTTCTCACGGTCAGTATAAATTTCACATTTGGTGGAATTATATTGTAATTGGTGATCAGCAACAAAATACAAACCCCGAGCATTGGCCAAGGAGAAGCAAATGGAATGTGTTCAGGGCGCTAGTGAGTCTGCGAGCGGGCCAAGCCTCGATTCCCAGACACGAATCCTTGTGACTTATTGGCTCTGGGGATACTTAAAAGAAAAGGTTTTTGCTAGACAATCATCAAACATGGCGAATTTGATGCATTTATTTTTCACATTAACATTTAAGTCATGTTCAAATTGGTTCGCGATTTCGGGTATCACTTTATCACAAAACAAAGAACCCTCTGCAATAAGCGAATCAAATCAAGGACAACTTTTAGTCTTCCTTTTTCTTGATATCATTAGATTCATTTTTTTTTTTTTTTTTTCGCCAAACTCTTACAAATGTTGAAAATATTCTTGCGGAACATTAGAGTTGTTTTAATAACTGATTGAATTGTGAATTTTGTGAAATGCAAGGATCAACAGTAATCATTAAAAAGATTGAACAGCGAATCGTTGTGATTGCCTAGTAATTACCACCATAACTTAATCTGTAACAAACGGCGAACTACATCTTGATTATGTTGCGTAGGTATCAACAAACAGAACCAATGTATTTATATTATTTGCTTAAAATCAATTAATGGCTCGTATTTTTGTTTGGTAAGATAAGCAAACAAACGGTACTGATTTCGTGCCAATAAATTGACAAGCAAATGATACAAAACTCGTCGAGTCCCTACCAACGTTAAACAAGGTGAGATACTCGCAAAAAGTATAATTATTAGTACTTACCCAATTTTTCTTACTATTCGAGAGCGATACAACTATTTCTTTTGACACACGATGCAATACACGATGCTTAATGGCAGTCGCTACTGAGTCATTTGACGCATGTGACCTGTGACGTTGCGTACAGATGGTTGATTGATTGATTGATTGACGTATAACATTACATTATGCACTTATACAATATTGGAAATACGTACAATAGCATACCAATCAAAACTGATACTGACTGATTTTTATTTTAGATTCAAGATCAAGAGGTGGAGGGCGAAAAAACGTACGCAGGTCAATAGTGTTGGTAGAAGAACATAAGAAATATTTACGCTCGTAAAAATGGCAGGAGCTATAACACTCGCAATAAATTCAACTTGACATCAATTGCCACTGTAAGATTGGACAGGAAGTGATATACATCTATAATAAACGAAGCAGTTTTAACATGTTTTAGCAGTTTCAACCAAACAGTGCCAGAGTTTATCAATGAACTCAATTGCACTATCATTCTATTAGCTACGATTCTTTTTTTTTTCCCCTATAACTACCCGGCAACTTTCATTGCTGCAGGTCAGTCATTGCAAATAATAATATTATGAAATTCATAAAATGTGATTCAATCATCTTCAACTTATATGCACTTGCGTACATCACTATCTGTCAATTCACTGATTCTTACGTAATCGATGTAACGTGACTTTCAAACCAATGTACCGATAAAATATTACATATGCACATTTGTCTCTACTCGCTTTGATGCCAGTTGAATAAAATACCTGCGAGGAACTGAATCGCTGGAATTAAGGGTTAAGCTTCCGTTAAAAATAAATAAAATTTAGAAAACTGTTGTTTGTCCCATTCAGACGAAAAATATTCCTCTGTTACTTTTGCATTTTTGATAAAAATTTTTTCGTGACGTGACGTACTTTTATCATCCTACTAGAGATGAGAGTATATTTAATTGGCGCGTCCAGCAGCCGTTATTACATGATAAATTTCGAGATAAGTAATTAAGAATAATAAAAAAATAATTAATGTTACCAAGAAACATACTCATCAATTTAGAAACCAGTAATAGTACAGTATACAGCTCATCGATTTATTACCATTATACATGTAACAAGTTGTTTCCACTAATAAAATTTGGTTACGATTAGCTGTGGCACCACATTTTTTTAATTCGCAATCCTGTGTCGCAAACGGCTTAACTCTGTGTTCGGAAATGTTAGTTACCCGTACAATTATCAATTACAGATTTTGCTGAAAGCTTTCAGAAGCACTCCCCCTGAAGACTTTCGGAATTAGGAAAACTTTAGTTTCTTGCCAATGATTGTATTAATATTTTCTTCAAAGGCCAAAAGCGCAAAAGAAAAGGGAAATTTTTTTCAATAAAGTTTCAACGAGTCCTACGATACCCAAAATTTTTCAGGTTTATCGATACATTGATTTTTTTCATCTGTGATCGCGATCTCAATATCGGAAGGACTGTATATACATTGTATTACTGCAAAAAAACTGGCAATAATGGAGGATACTTGATAATTCACACAATGATCTGCATTAGTGAGTTCATAAAACCACAGTATCGGCAAGACATGTTCAGACTGATCATGAGCGGAGTGGCCTGGACTTTAAAATAGCGTTTCCGTATAAGGTAATAACGAAATGTGGATGACATTTTTTTGTTGCCTGATGTAAGTAGAGTTTAAGACACAAAAAATCTGTTCGATTTCTGTGACCGTAAGTGTGACATTAGAAAACCTATTTATTATTAAGATGGTGACTTTGTTAATAGAACAAAAATATGAATAAGTGAATAATTGTTCTCATCGTAAAAGAAACGCATGAAAGACGTATACGATTACGCACTAAAAATTAGGTTACCTTTGAATTTGGGGACAAACATTTGTATATCTTGTGGAATGTTTTGATAGAACTCGAGCTCTCGATAGTTCAATGGCTTGCAGATGGTATTCTGGTTAAGCAGCAACAGTCTGGTATGACCGCCGACCTATTGGATATGAAATTCAAATTAATATTATCATTATTGTGCTATAAAAATAGGCAGGTATACTATCCAGTTTGAGTATAAAAAATATAAGAGACTGAAGTTTGTAACGCTCAACTAATGAAAGATTGAGAGAAAGAATCACTATTTTGCATATTTATAGTGACTTTAAAGTACTCAAGTTTAAAGAATATGTATATATTTTTCCATATTATAATTTACTGCATCTCAGATATTCTTGAAATAGCGAAATAACTATTTTATACAAACGTGAATCATTGCAATAACGTTGCCAACTTCAGCTTGATAGAAATCTAATGTTTTTATATGTATATTATGGTACTATCAGCGCAAGCACCTTAATATTCACAAGACTGAAGTTAGTAATGTTGAAGTACAGAAACATCAGGGAAAAATACACTATTGTGGAATTTTAGAATGACTCTCAAGAAGTTATCTTTGCACAACATTAGTATGTTCGATTTTTTAATGTTTATCAAATTTTATACGACTTGAAAGTTGCGAGGTAACAACTTTTCCTAAACATTCTTCGCTACAGTAACGTTACTAACTTTAACTTCATTAATATTCAATGTAGCACCTAATACATTGGATAATTAAGATTCTTCAAGCTGATGGAATGTTTTTACGAAATCAGAGAATTTGATACTATACATAGTGGTATTTTTATCTAATGAAGAGTTGTATATATTGCTTCGCTGATCCGAGGAGAAGGTCAACGACAATTTTTTTACTATAGTATGAGTATTGCACAACTATCGAGCTTCGGAAGCTCAGTCAGAATTGCTGTTTACAATGTTGAGAAATTGACTATTTCACGCGGGCTATTTTAAACGGTTAAAAAAAAATGTACCCACATTATTCATCTTCTTAACAATACAGTGTAATGTTATCTTCTATTTTCTCTTATCAAGCATAACTTCGTTTTTAATTACATACAATATGTTTTTTGTAATTTCAGGCGGAGAGCAAAATCGAAAATCTACCTGCGGTAATTTGTGAAGTACGTTATGTCTGCGATTAAATGAATTTATAATTGAATACAGTTGCACAGGAAATATGCTTTTGGCATTAAAAACATGGGATATATAACAGGAAAATGCAGATGTGATTCTGTTAAAGTAATTATCAATGGAGCACTTTCGACAGAATGGTGATAATTTTTTCTGAAATATAATTCTCTGATTTTTCCTGCTAAAAAATCAGTATTCCATAACCTTTTGTCATTGGACTTATATAACGTTAGCTGCTTTTACGATCAGCGATATCTTAAATTGTGTGCAGACGGAGGCGGCATAACAGAACAAGAAATGAGAATGGAACGATATTATTTCCAAAAGCAGGTTTGGCTGGATGTACAAAGCAACAACGTAATTCCCGGACTTTTCCCGAATGACGAAGTTTCCTGACTATTCTAAGTTTCTCTGGTTTTCCCGGTCTGTCACCACCCTGTTTCAAATCGAAAATATCATTGTTTCTTCTTCATTCTTTGCATACGACTGACGCGAAGAAGGTCAATCAAATTAATGAGAAGGCAGATCGAAGAAAAGACCTTGCATCGTTCTGCCTATTTATAATACCTGTATTATAAGTATCAATTGTTATTACTCTTGGCTTAAGATGTAAATACTTGAGCAGACTGAATAACTGGGTGCTGCACTGTCAAGTTGGATCTGAGTAGTCTAGTCTCAGATCTTAATATAGATATCCATGATAGTAAAAGACGAGTACATAGGCAAAGTGATGCATATTATTCTGTTGCACCATCGTAGTAGATATTATTTGAATATGGTGAAATAAAGACGAAATAATAGTGCAAGTCATTTGATATTTCTTTATGTCTAATAATTAATTATCATAATTTATTCGAATTTATCTGGCATCTAAAGAAATAAACGGCTTGATATGTTCTCGGGGACAAAGAAAAAAAAGAAAACAATACACAAAGAAAGAAAGAAAGAAATAAAGAAGATTACTAGTTTTTGTCTACCACAGTATCCAATTATATGAATATCATAATTTTAGATACAGTGGTCGAGGTCACAGACATTATGCAGTGTCTGTGAAAGACTGCTGGTTCCTGCCTAATGCGCTGTGCCATTAACCTTTGATATACTCCAAGTGTAGACGATATCTGCCCTGAACCACTTTGTGCTGCCTCAACAGCGAAGATCAATGATACAATTTTACATATCCAAAGACTAAAATAGTTATTCAAAAATCTGCTTCTACCACATGAATGCCGTTATTAGGAAAATTGCGCTTTCCTTTCAAGTACCAGATAATAATTATCCACGTCAAACACGATAAGGTCGGTATATGTGTCCAAGTATTCTTCCAAGTATCGAAGAACTAGTAATCTTCTGAGAAAGCCTGAGGTAGGCAAGCCAATCCTAACATGTGCTCTAAGTTCAAAAATGAATATTGTTTCAAGACAAATAACAAAGTATGAGCTCTTCTTCGACATACACCAAATTGGATATCGATGGTTAGATAAGATACGCTGTTAGGTAATAGGCGTTCCGATAATTGTACTAACTAATATTAAAATTTCCTATATAGTCGACACTGTGCGGCGTGTCTATTTAACTGAATACTCAACGGTACCTGGACAATAAAGATAAGGTCGAAGTTCGTACGGTTTATATAAACATGCGTTATTAGAAGAACTTGTTACCTTACATATTTAGGATTGTCCAAAATTTGGCACACTAAGAAAGCATTAATATACTCTCAGTTGTTAGAAAGTTATAAAATAGTAACTTTTCGAAGTTTCGTTATATTGACTTTATTGACTTCAAGCTTACCAATAAATAGCTTAGTACAAATACGTAACTTGTATCTGATAAAGGAGTGTTTAACATCGTACAGACTCCGCTACTGCGAATAGTTCAAATACGCAATATCACAGTACGGCAGTAAGTTAGTCAGACATGAGTCATTTCTAGGTATAAATATTAATACTTTTAATACGCCACAACACGTGGCGAATTATCAATCTACATTTCAACAAAGCAATCATTTCGAGAGAGGATTTTGCACAACTCTGAAATCAAAGACCGACATTAAAAGTGTGATTTTTTTTATTGGTTGATAATTTTTTTTTTTTATATAATTTTATAAATATGAAAATAGTAACAATAGAGTAATTATGAATCATGATAGTTTCTGTGTTATTATAAAAATGCTATTTCCTTCACAATACGGAATTGTGTAATAAATTGAGTATTTATTAAGTAGTTTTAGCGGAAAAAACAACATTTCTCAAAGTTTAATAAGTAAAATGCATTTTATTTTCAAATGAGTCTGTGATAAATTTCCTAAGGTAGATTTCTGATAACATTTTTTAATCAAAACGCACTTTGAACTCATTAAATTGATGCAGTGAAGATTCATCCAAGTGACGAGAGTATCAAGTATCTTGTGCAGGGAAAAATTAGGACAAGGTAAGTAGGTAGGAGAAAAGGGGGATCTGAAGTGAAAGAAAGTAATTGTGTTCTCTGTTCTCTCTACTTGTGTTAATAATACCGTTCTTGTGAAACAGTGTGGGTACGAGTTATTACGGTGGTTCTTCTTTTATTTCTTACAAAAACATGTTTTTGTGTTTTTCAACAGTATGGTAGCTAAAAACGTAGTAGGGTGGTGTGTTCTCCTCTCTCAAGTTATTTCTGGAAATATTAACGACGCACCAAATTCTTGTTTACCCTAATATTAACGATAGGATAGAAAATGAAAGACAAAACATAGACGTGGTCCTTCTTTGTCTCTCCAAGTATTCTTTGTAATAAGTATGAGAATAATGTTTCATTGTTTTGCAAAGAGTATTCAATGGTGACAATTACTTGAGGATTCAATAAGTTACAGTATTGTGTTTTGAATAAATTTCGTGACAGTAACAATTTATGATTGAACATATTTATACTACAATCGATTGATAAAAGAAATATTTCACCAGGTTAAAGTTAGAAACGATCTAAAATGATTTTGAACGAATTAAGATTTCGAAATATAAGTATGTTTCGATTTATTACTGTTTAATGAATTTCAAACAATTCCAAAACCAAACGATTTTTCCTCGCTATGAATCGTTACGACACGTTACTAACTTCAATACGATAATATTTTAGTAAAAAAAAACTAGACGGTGGGGAAACGCACACACAATTACAGTCTTGCATGCATATGTGATCAATATGGAATCGATCGCGTAAGGACGAAAAAAAAACTAGGTATTTGGGTAAACTTGAAATATAGGTTGCATTCATTGAGAAGAACCTCAAGGCCGCGGAACAACGAACAGGGGAAGAACAAAAAGCGATTCGCGTAAAATAATTCCCTGAGTCAGCTGGCGAGATGTCAAAACATTGCCGCAGAAGCCAGACAGACAGTGGCAATGATAATATGCGATAAAGAAATCATTGCGAGTAATAAAAATTCCGGTCACAAAAAAAATTCGTAATAATTCATACGACCGATCGATTTAACCTCGTCTAGTCGGATAGTTTATACGATTTTAATAGTGAGGACAAGACCTTAATCGGCCTCGTCAACTGCCAGACAGACCGACGATTATATTATATATTGCCTCTCCGTGGAGCAACGACGAAGGCGACGGGAGAAATTTAATTGTGGTAGGAAAGCCTGAGACAAAAAAACTATGTCTTCTTGCCTGGCCTACTAAACGCCGTACGTACATACAATCATTTGCATAGCTAGATTTATTGGTATGGCATCGCTTCGAGGTGCCAGTGTGAAAATATAATACAACGGGATCGATATAATACCTGATTATTGAGGGGATGGAGAGCGACTTCTTCATCGTGATCTTGGAGGAATGATGCTGTTACTGGGGAAGTGGTGGTGCTATGGCACTGTGGTTCAGTCTCTCCCATGCCCCAAGTACCCGCCAGGTATACCATCCCCGCGTACACTCCTCTGATAAAAAACGAACCACCCACTTCGTCGCAACTGGTTATGTGTACACGTCAAACTTTCGATTATTCGACTTCACCGGAATGAATTTCGACTTTTGCCGATGTTTTTATTTACTTAATTTATTTATTATTATTATTTGTTGTTTTTTTTTCGTTCTCCAATCCAGTGCTGGTTTATTTCTCTTTTCTTCCTTCCTCGATTCTCTCTTTTTATCTCTCTCTCTCTCGCTATCACTAACTCGTTCTATCTTGCTCCCTCTCTCTTCTGAATTTTTTATTTCACTCTTTCCAGTCAGTAAGATGTGAGAATATGTGGATCTATAAGCGTACTGCCTGCGATATTCGCTTTGTACGCACGATTCCAGACGGTACCGCACGACTCAATACGCGGAGAGCACACCAGACGAACTAAGTAAATTTTGTACGTTATCTGGGGAACACCAAACAAATCGTTTCGCAGCATTAGATCCGTAACACAGTTATCGCATCAGCTGTAAAACGAGTGGGGGGTGGATTGCAGTTTGCAGTTGAAAGGAAACTTACATCAAGGGTACAAATCGACACTGAACGGAACAGTTTTGTCGTGCGGACTGATGGGACTGATGAGTAGAAACTACGCGTCGAACGACATCGCGATCACAGCGCCGCTATTGATCATCAGCTAGCAGTTAGGTTTTAAACAAATGTCTGATTCCGCGATTCGCCGTTCAAAAGTTACGTCATAGTGTTTTTCCATTAGATGGCGTTGGGTAAATACGTCACTGGCATAGCCACATTCTTTCAAGCCAATCCCATTCTGAAATGGAATAGAAACTACCGACCGGTTTCTCCGATAGACACTGCGCCTGCATAATTGAACTTACTAGTTTTCGAAAATTTTTGTAAAAGTTAAAATACGAATCGCATCGTAATAATTATAACGTATGTTGATTAAATAATACATAATGTATTTGATTTAATGCGGAAGGGCGTGAAAAAACACCCCACGTGAATTTAAATTTTCCGCCGAAAGAGAACAGATTACGTTTTCGACTCGAGACGTATCAATTTTTAACCACTTTTTAGAAATTACGCAACAAGTTTTTTGGCCGACGTTGTTCTTTATTAAAAAACAAAGAAAATGAGAACATATAGGACCCTTAACGACATAATTGTACCTGAGAGATGGACTGTACAAGATTGCGGAGTCTTTTCACCCTTCGTTAACGAAATAGGTAAAAAAAAAACGTTACGCGGTTCTCATTGCTGCTACACTTTTCTACACTTTTTTGGTCAGCGAAGATGCGTAACATTTGATTGGTCCATCTTCACGGAAGTGTAGCATCAATGACAAGAACCTATGTATATGCCATACACGGAGTAATAGGAGAACTCGCGGAGTATAGACATGGAGCATGGACTGCTCGACTAGGCAGAAAGTATGTCCCAATGAGAAAAGAGATGAACATTGGCCGCGAGTACGTCCGATCTCTTTCTTGCCTGTGGGAATGTGGGAGATTGAGAAAGAAGGAGAATGGCCGCATATGCGTTCTATCTCTTTCACTGGGCGTACCACAGGCAAGCCACTGGCAATATAGAAGATGCGCAATCCATGCCCTATGCTCAGTAGAACTAACAACTATACGGTGAGATCAGTGGGTTGAACTTTCGGGATTTCGTAATCCGTCATCTGTCAGCTGTCAATTCAATTTTGGGATTTTAATTGCATCATTTACGGTTAATTAATCGTTATACTGTAGATACTATTCATTGGAAATCATACGCAATGGCAGATCCTAAGTACGCCGATCTTCCTGGAATTGTAAGTAAAGAAGTTTCAGCGACAACAAAAAATTGGCCTTATGTTATCGAAAATTCATTTCCGACGATTCACGGCCGTTCATTCATTCCGAGAATGTAAAAAATTTTTGTGTACCGATTCTCACAGCACACACATCATTTCATGGAAATTTATTCTGTCATGAGGGTTATACCACACTTGTTTCTGAAAATGAGGGTTAGAACACCATAGCATCTGGTTCTCACCAGACTTAGATAAATGTTGAATTGACAATGAAACTTCAACTCTAACCGATTATTGACAATAATAATGACAACTGGAATATGTAACCTCTTTACCTCTGTAACTCTGTTATAAATCGATAATATTCCATTCTACTGACATAGTCATAAAATCACACATTTATCTCATAACTGTATATCCTCTGATCAATAAATAATTTATTATTTAATTTAATACGGCATCAAACAGCTAAGACCTTAACACAAACTATTTTGTGAAACTATGTAATTGATTCCAATTATTCTAACTTTAGGCCTATGACCAGCCTGATGTCTATGAAACAAACGACCTTCCTGAATCAGATCAGTTTCAAAATTACTCTGAGGTAAGTAAGTGCCCTTAGCTTAATTTGATCCTGTTTTCTACCGATTTTAAATTGAAATTAATTTTCAGGAGGAGAATGACTCTATTGAACGACTTCATATCAGCGCTACTGAAGCTTTTAACAAGTTTAAAGGAAAACACTTGATAAATAAAGGAGTCGACTTCTCTGATCAATTGTCTCGCAAACCAAGGACTGGATATAACGCTATGTAATGCTTGTTGAAACATTGCTTAATTTTTCATTTTTGTATAGGTTCTACTTTTGTAGCTCAATTAGTTCGCGATATTGCACAAACAAAAATACTAATTTGATAAAGTTAAGTTGTTCTATTCCACTTGTGTCGTTATCTGTCAATTTTTCTAATTAAGAATACAATTTCAGATCTGGAGTTTGGGAATTGCCTGGCGAAGGTGGAACTGAAACTCCGATCCAAAAATATCAACGACTACAATGTGAAATAAAAGAATTGTACGATGAAGTAAACCAGATCAAGGTAAAGATTGGATTGTTATAGTTACACAACTTTTTTTCCAGTTCACGATGAAATTACTCTTTGCAAAAACAAGTTGTGTTCCTGTTTATAATACTTTAAAGTTTTGTAGCGACCAGAAGTAATGTTTCCATTAGCACTTATGAATGACATTGAAGACTGTATACCCCATTAGTGTACAAGACCTACTATAAAAGATAAAAATTTACCAGGAGTCAGCAAAAAACGATGGCGATGTAAAGTCTGCAGTGGAGTTAGCATCTCAAGTGGAACAGACTGGAAAGCAGTTGGACAATTTAAAATTAGAGCAGTGCCTTGGTTCTGACCTTGTAAATTCTTTGACTGACCCTCACGGCACGCAGCTACAGTACGTATTGGCAATTTTACCTGAAACTGTAATAAACATTTAGAATATACCTGAACCGAATTGTACTTACAGGAAACTGATATCACAGGTTGAGTTGTTTAAAGTTAGTGGTACTGGTAAACCGGAGAACTCAACCAGCAGCAATAAAGCTGAAAAAGAAGGTGATCTTCAACCTGGAGTACTGCAGTACCAAATGTTGTATCAACCAGAAAGAGCAAGATTGCAAGAAGCATCCAGAGTTGCTCATCTGGAACAAAGACTAGGACGCTTAGAGAACGTTATTGGCACGGGAAATGAAAAACTCAGTAGACTCAGTCAGGTAAGGTTTGACACACAACTGTTTCTACTAAAGGCATACACCTCAAACACGTAATACTTATTTGTTGGTCACAGAATGAAGGTCAATGAATTGCATTTTATTTGTATTTGTATTGTTTGATAACGAATTATAATAATATTTTAATTTTTTATCACAGTCAATCAAGACTCAAGGTTTAGTTGAGGCTGTGCAACAACTGGGAGCGAAAGCTGCTCTTCTAGATGCCACTCAGTTAGATGGTATCGAAAGCAGATTGGCTACTCTGGTCCATAGAATGGACAACATTGCGCAGCAAAAAGCTTCTGCACCTATATCTTCCGATCAAGAACAAAAGGTATGTCTACTCGATGATAGATGCACTCACAGCGTATCATTTATTATTTTTACTAATAAATTATAAGTTTGTGTTGATAATATCATACATTCACAGATATCAGAAATCTATGAAGTGATTAAAAAGACAGAAACCATGTCTCAAATTTTACCGCAAACAGTGAATCGAATGCTAGCTCTCAGCACTGTTCATCAACAAGGTGAGGTTGCTGACAGAATTATTACAAATTTTCAACAATCGGTATTAGATGTTACCGAAAAATTGCAGAGCTGAGATTGTCGAAATAGAATATGTTTTTAAATCAACCCAACGTTTTCAGCGGCTGAATTTAGCAGATCTTTGGCGCTTTTGGAAGAATTACAAGGTCAAATATCATCAGGAATTGAGAGTAACAAGGTAATGCTAAAAGGAGTGCAGGAAAGTTTTGCTTCCAATTTGGAAGCAATCAAGAATAACATAACTGCAATTGATGAACGTGTAAAAAAATTGAACAAGTAATCTTACTAAGTTCAGATACTGCGAGCTGTCTTATGATTTTCTATAGTATACTTAAATATGATAATTAAAATAACTAATAATAACTGCACAAACGTAATAAAAGTATTACTTACCAATTGTAACATACGCATTATTTTTTGTTGTATTATCAAGCTTTTCTATTATTGAATCTTCTCTTGTGTAATAAATTATTAAAATATATGTATTGAAACTAGATGTTTTAAAAAATTCTCTCTCTTCATGTTTCATTGAACATTGCCTTGTTCATCCATCAACTTCTTAGTATCCCATCCAACGCATATGAGGGGTTGAGAATGCAATTGGTGTAAGTCCAGTTTTTTGGGAGGTCGAAAATCCTTTGTTCTAAAAATTGTATCCAACTGACTTACACCACTTTCATTCTCAACCCCCGTATTTTCAGGTATGTACGTGTTCAGATTGGCTGAGATGCACATATATGTACTTGGGGTCATCCTCAATGATCTCGATAGAGGAAAATAATTTTAAAACAATTTAGCTGGTCATTAAAATTGTCAGCTTGTAAACTTAAAACGGTTGCAATACTCAATATATACAATTAACGCATGGTGAGGGTTAGATGCTGAAAAATTAGAGTTGAACTTATTTTTACACGTTTTTATTGACCCCGATATAAAAGCATTTAGAATCGCAATTTCTGGAAAAACCACTTGTTCTTGCCGGATTTGTACCTATAAAAAGCAAAGATTCAATAAATATGACAAGTCAAAAATTACCGTCAAATACAGATGTCTAAATCTACAAAATCCAGTACTCTTACCTCTCCTCAAACTTTACACGGGTCTGGAATCGGACCTTCTTGCGTTTCATGGGGTCCTTCAGGTCCTTGATTTGTGCCTTATCCAATGCTAGATCCACGGTGTACCGTGTTGGCATCAAGTGGTTATAATTCAACATCTGACAACAGAAAACCAAACAATGTAAAATAGGTGGCGTAACGATTTCTTTTGAAGAAATTTTTTTATGAAACTGTTTTCATTCCAATCACAAATCTGTGGTAACTTATTTATTAATTGATTCATTTAAAACTCACGAATTGCAGGATAAATTTACGAATTACAGATATTTGGAACAATGTAATAAAGTGTTTTATTATCAAACGACTGAAGCCTTCATTTTGTATTGGACTATAGCGAATGAACTGTGAGTAAACAACAAGGAGAAGAGAAACTCATTATCAAGGCTGGTAGTAGACAACTTCTTACATAAATATGAAATCAGACACAGTAGCAGTTTGTGACATGAGCGTAACGAGAAATTAAAAACCAATCACCTACTTTGCAATATTAAACTAACTTATAGGGGTTACAGATGCAGACCAGGTAAGCTTTGCTTCATTAAAATCATAATTGACTGTTCACCACATTTCTAAAAATACGGAAATTATGTGTAAAGACAGAAAAAACAAATAAATGTTATGTGTTGACTACATCAACTTTAACCCTTATGAGGCACAGTAGGGTTAAAATGACCCAAGTTCCATATGAAAAACATCCAAAATAATCTGATTTGATTCAAGATAAATAATGAAATATCGTAAGAAATGTTAATTCATTTTTTTCCCCAATAATTCAACTTTACTCACTCAAATAAATACCTATTATTCATCGAGCACTATCTCCATATTTTTTTTCTCAGATATCTGTACCTTGAAAGTCACTCAGTTAATTAATTTCAAGCACTAAATATTGAAAATTCATTTTATGATTTTTTGATTAGAATGATCCCGTTTTTGGTATTTTGTGGTCTATACATTTTTTTTTCATAACCAAAATTTCGTATTGCTGAGGACAACTAATTTGCCTTCAAATATAACAGTTAAAGAACAACCCAAAATGTTTTCAAGTTATTCGAATCGATATCTGTTTTCATGCAATGATTTTGTATCTGGGGTCTCTAGCGACTTTAGCGTGACACCAGTGTTATACACAGGTTGTGTGCAACGTAATGGTTAACATAATGAAAACAGTGAGCCGTTGATTGGGAAAATGAACTCATTAGGCCTACTTCGAATTCATTGAAAATAAAAAAAAAAAAATACTACTCCTTCATTTTTTTTAGACCATATTGATCTGTTTATAAATCATTTTACCAACTGTGGTAC
Source organism: Neodiprion lecontei (assembly GCF_021901455.1). Taxonomy (NCBI): domain Eukaryota; kingdom Metazoa; phylum Arthropoda; class Insecta; order Hymenoptera; family Diprionidae; genus Neodiprion; species Neodiprion lecontei. The sequence goes on along the minus strand of NC_060264.1, from coordinate 8,655,887 downwards.
CAAGAATTATCAAGCTTCCTGACAAGATGACCATTTGGATTGGAAAAATTCATCTGCCAATATAGATTTTATTATGACCTTACTTATTCTTTCAACCTGATTTATAAGAAAAACTCACGTCTTATATTAAGCTCAACAAACGTGGCTTAAGCCCTTTGTAACATAGTGAGGAAATTTGGATATTATTGTTTTCCATTTTACTGTTACACAGTACAAAGTACCTATTAGGTATTGATTTATTTAACCTCTTTCTGTTTGCACATTAATATCAAGTCAACTAATAAGCTGAACGATAAATCCAACATTTGGAACGGTTTAGGGGCCTTTTCATCAATAGACTTTGGTTTATTGATTTCAACAAGATAACAAGATATTTTAGTTAAACAGCGACTAAAATTGTACTTTCCAACCATATTGATTCAAAATTTAATTATTTAGAATGTTTGAAGGGAAATTCAAGTTTACGGAGTAGAAACCCTGGAAGTTAAAGATACTCATATTGTACTTTTGGTGGGAAGCGTGGTATATAAATAGACTCAGGCTTCAGAACACACTTTAAAACCTCAATAAAAAAAAATTTCTTCAAGTGGCCATTTTACACAAGTTCAAAATGACTGTATAGCTATGAATACGAGTTTAACATTGTCAAACTAACCTTCACGAAGGGCTTTATCTTGGAACGTTTATGTAGTTTTCCTTTGCCCATACGCTTGTGTACCTTGCGAGGGTATCGATCGATGCCAGCAACCCAGGCATGGCCGTATTGTTTATCTGACGTACCGTCGTCAAAATTTCGCATTACTATAGCTTTGCGTCCAGCGTACCGGCCACTAAGGACCAGTACAACCTTCCCTACTTTCATAATCTTCACCATCTTGGTTTCCTGTAAAGGAAAAGAAAAGGGTTAAAACATTTTTGTTCGCTATCAATCTAATCTTTATTGTGGTTACTGGTGTTTGTTATTCAATGTTAAATTAACAATTTGGTGAAAGTTTCAAAATCATAGTAATGCATCGTGTAAAGTAACGTGCTGACAGTAGGTAGCTGTATACATTCCGGAATGTCCGACATAACCTGTAAGTGCAAGTGTGTGAAACGAAAGTTTGGTAATGCAACGGATCGTTGAATTTAGATTTGACGATGTTATTCAATGAGATTTGTTATTTAAACGCAGGTGAGTAAATGAAAAATCTTCCGTGTCTGAGGAATCATACGAATAAACAAACGTGTATGTGGCATAGGAGGTGCTGCCGAGATTCACAATTATTAACGAATAACACTTGCACGGTAAAAAACGAATTCTTAGCTCATAAAACGCACAATAATGTTACGATTTCCGAGGTAATTAATGCGCAGTCTTATTACTTCAGAAAATGCCGATGTTCGTAGATTATTTTAACCATTACACGAGAACAGAACTTACGGTGTCTCCGCAAACCGGAAAAAAGAACTTGTCGTAGCTACCAACTGTGGTTAGGACTCGATATTCGAATACCTCGCGTTGAGCCTACTTCCGGCGATGTCTAATCGCGGGACTCTTGACTTTTCACAAAAATTAAACGTGATTTACACAGATAGAATAACGATATAACACAATGCCTATGCATTAAAATAATCAAAATTATATAATTTACTCTCGTTTTACCAATTTATCAATCCGTTTACTCATGCATATGACCGAAGACGTCGTTGACTGAAGATATACGTTGGAGATATCAGACGTGTCATGTGTGATCGCTATTATCGCCAAGCGCAATATACCTACAAAGAAAATAGTTTGAGCATAACTGTCTCGATTTTCAGTGAAAATTGAAACGATGGAAGACTCGTGAATTCAATATTTGACGCTGAATATATATTCTCTCACGTATATTGCGTACATCTTTCGCATTGGATATTTTCGAAATTATACCAAGTGTTACCAACCTTACCTTGCAAATATTAAAGATCCCTACAATTCAGATGCCTTTCAGAAGGCCAACTGCCAACAATGTCGAGTGCCGGTGACTAATAGCTTGTGAGACACCGGCGATATTGGTTTACGACGATTAACCTATCATAACAAATAGCACTGTAGTTACTTGGTAATTGAAAATAATTCAACTGATCAATGGAAAATTTGACAGGGTGTTTAGGAAAGTTAGCCGTGATTTGCGAAGTTCTCATCTAGTTTTGTAAGTGCCGATAAACCACAAATAAGAAGGGAGAAGAAAAAAACTATCCCACAAAGGAATACAGAGGATAAAAACATTCTAAAAATTGAAAATTATGTTCAAACATGAGTGAAATCGCACTTGAGTTATCAGACATTCAAGAATTGAATGACCATGAAGGTAGAAACTGATTGTTATCATTGTATCAGAATGTAATCAATATATCAACAAATAGATTGTGCTGAATGATTGCTGCGAGCTAATTTTTTTGAAGAAGTTATTTTACTGCTTATTAATAAAAATTTTCGAATGTATTTACCTGCATAAATAACTTGATTTGTTTATACATCAACAGATTATGGAATCTACAAAAAATACGTCAGCATATGGGAACAGCCAAATGCATTGGATATTCTGTTAGATGTAGTCGGATCAGAGGAATTCATCTACAAGCTAACAAGTTCAAGTTTCAAAAAGAAACTTGTTTGGGAGCAAATAGCGGCAAAAATAGAATCTCAGGGGATATTGTTGGGTGAGAATCCGTGCAAAGTAGCCTACCAAAAGTGGTTAAGTTTGAAAAAGACCTTTATCAGTGTGTTGAATAAAAAGAGTGGAAAAACTCCACCGTGGTTTGGTAAGCTGAGTGAGATATTTGAAAAGTCAGAGGGGAAACTATTGGGAAGCGTAAGTTTTCAAGGGGACGAAGAAGTGGAACAAGTAGAAGCAAAGGGGCCAAAATCGAAAAAAATGAAGCAAGAATATTTGCCCATAGCTGAAGAGGATGAAGTTAAAGAAGGGAATCAAATAGATCCTGGACAGTACATCATTGAAGAAGTTGGACAAGTGACTTACGCCGATGTTATTGCAATAATGCAGCAGCTGGAGTTGGAAAGGAAAGAAAGGGAAGAGGCAAGGGAGCAAAGAGAAAAAGAGAGATTTGATAAATTGGCTGATCTGATCAGGCAACAAAACACACTCACTGAAAAGCTGATCACGATATTAAGTAAACAATCCACTAGTGTAGAACCTACAGAAAATCACCCTGTGCTACCGATGGATTCAGTATGTATCATCGCAACTGAGGATATTCAACAATAAGTTTGCAATGTTTTTGAATGATGTGCGCAATGCTGATGACACGGCATCAGCTTTCATCAGATCACAACGTTGTAGTAAACTACTGTAACTTACACTAAAATGCATTCTTTCATGATTATGTTTCATCCTTAAAATTATCAAAAACTTTGGAAAGATTTTCTGAATCAATCTAGCTATTTTTCTGTATTTCAATAAAGATTTGCACATTGAATGAAGTGATACGTTTTTGTTGTTATAATTTAATTACAAAAAAATTATCAAACCATTTCCTGTGCAAAAATTAGCTTTTTCTCCCAGCACATATTTCTTTCATTCGATTTTTTTTACTATCATTTCATTCAAAGAACCGAATCTAGAGAGTGAATACTAAACTTTTCGAAAATCCTTCTTGTACGTCTATGTAAAGTTTTAATGGGTAGAAAAAAGCACTCGTCGTTTGTATGGCTAGATACCAGTCTGATACGCGATTTAACGTTAGGTCATATTCTAAACGCTGAGCGTGGGAGTTGGAACAAAAAAAGTGTCTAACATTCTACCTGAAATCCAGAAGAATTATACGCACAATTTGCGACGTATTCAATTTAATAAATGAAATTATACGAACATCTGATATTACAAACGGCAAATTAATTGTATCCTACACCAAAATATATTTGATTTCACATTTCGCGGGTGAAGTTAATATATCGAGTAGTTTTTTTAATTTAATGGAATTTATATCCGAACTATATGCACAGTGTTTTTTATAAAAAAAAAAAAATGCGTCAAAAAATCACAATTCATTGTATTGTTCAGTTGATTGAGAAAGCGTTAATCTTTTTCACCAGACCAATCACAGTGAATTGTGAAAATGTCAACTTGTAGTCTCAGCTTGTACAAGAATAATGGTCCTCGAAGGGCTCAAATTGTATTAGGTCTGAATTAATGCGCTCAATTAAATAAATTTCGACGCGATTCATAATACGCCAGATCAAAATTCGATAAATGTCAGGGACAGGCGCGTGGGCGTATTTCAATCACTTCTCCCCCGGAGAAGTTCGAAATCCTCAAGAGGATATAGAGATAACTGGAATCGTGGAATCTAAGTAACATAATAAGCCTCTTGATTTATAATCTTGTCCTAATTCCTATTAGCCCTAATTAATTCAGGATAAAAAATTTTGCCCAAGTTTCGTTTGATCAAGTTGTACAAATCTGTTCGTCTGCCCGTTTTTGTTGGATACAATTTTACGAGAATTGAAAAAAAAAGAGACCCGTCAATTATTCGCTTGTACCCAGGGGCGAAAAAGCTCCAACAAATCTCGAGTGTTGTATAATACCGAAATGGAAGAGAAATGGGTGGCGGGTAAAAACAACAGATATAGAAAACGCATGATCGTTGGCGCGCAAAAACAAGCCGAGAGTGTACCTGTGTGTGTCTGAACATTAAATGAGTGGGCGTCGAAATATAGGGGTGTATGTGTGCGGGGTTGCTGGTCGCGGAGCGCGGAGGAGAGACCTTGAAGAGTTCCGTCGACGTGACGACCGACGGGTGGAATAAGGAGGAAAATGGGTGTAGGAGCAGAGGGCTCGTCCGCCTCTGCAACAAGTGTTCTTAATCAATATATCCCTCAAGCACAACCAACCACGTCAATCTTTGAAGCGCGCGGTACGGGTGGCGTTGGCATTGGTGGTCGGTTTTATCGTATTGAAGTTAGTAACGTTATCGTAAAGACTCATGCCTAGGAAAAAATATTATTTGGCGGTTTTAAAATTGTCTGAAATTCAGTAAACTGTAATAAAACAAAACACACTCATATTTAAACACATTAGTTCCTTAAAAATCATTGTGAAACTAAGAAAACAGTGATTTTTCCCCAATTTTTCGTTACGATAACGTTACTAACTTCAACCTCATTCGATCAACAATATTTAAGTTAGTAACGTTATCACGAAGATTCATGCTGAGGAAAAACTGTTATTTCGCGATTTTGGAATTATTTGAAGTTCAGTAAACCGTAATAAAACAAAACACTCATATTTCGAAATCTTAAATCGTTGTAGAATTAAGAAAATAATGTTTTTCCCTGATGTTTCGTTAAGTTAACGTTACTAAAATCAGCCTCGTGATTATAGCAGGTGGGACACGCGGGCGTTCGCACACTTGTGCGTTTCTACATACGTACGTAAAGCATATACAACCGCCCCTATAATTTGTATAGAGTGAATGTGTGCGCAGGCGAATATCGGTGTTCCGTGTACACGGTACAATCATGGACGGTACAATAATCAGGTGCTTAGCGCGTTAGCCGCAAACACGCGGGGGAAATGTTTGCCCTTATAACCTTTTGCTTCCCACATGCTTTGATAGGTCAACGATGCAGAACCCTAGCGATCGTTGGACAATATTGTACATAGGTATACGTACAATGTATCTTGCAATACATCATCGTATCAATTCACGAAGATATTTCTACGGAACAGGATTCGCCGGTGGCGATTATCATATATTTTGGGATTACCATCACGATCCAATATCTCTGAGGATGTTCATCTGGTTGTGGAGTGTATTACAATTGTCTTGTAATATTGTAAGTACTTAGGGAGAGTCGTAATCGATTATAAATGTTGGTTTTATCGTATGATTTACGATACGTGAACTCACCCTAATGGGATATGAAATAAAATCCTAATAGCTTGCAAGGCAGTTTTCTGTCCCTTGTGATGTTCGTATAATTTACCCATAATAATAAGATGTATATTAGTCTCTTTTGGGCGTTATGTCGTTTGTAACCACGCCCATTATATGTTGTTAGCCCAACAAAAACTTTTAGGTTCTTTGAAATATTTTCACAATTTCGATGCATTTCTTATGTCCCGAAACCTTTATTCTTCCTGAAAAATGAATAAAAATTTAATTTTAAATATCCTAATGAAGATTGGAAGACCTTTCATATAGTAACGATTACATGTTCGGATAGGTCGAAATTTCTCTCGAAGACTTTCTTAATTAGATAGCAGAATTTATGAATTTATTTCGAAATAAATTGTAAATTTTGGGAAGATTGAATTAGTTCCGAGCCAAGCAGTAGATGCCGCGCGCTTCTCGTGAGTATAAGCCAGCTGTTATTGTACCTAAATGTCCTAGATTGTTGAAAAAAAAAGTAGTGTTTTTATCATATTTTGATGGTCATGTATCAAAATCACAGTGACAGTGTAATCGCACTCTCAACTAATTGTAAGTTCGGTACTTCTATTTGGCATTAATTTGTTACAATTATAGAATTCGTTGACTGACTCATAGCAGATATTCCCACGATTTCTGATCACTTCTATTTTGAACATACCGTTAGTACAAAATTTCAACAGGGCAATCAACGAAACAGGCAGAGTAAAATTAGACGGTGTCTAAGGATACAAATACGATACGATAAAGAATCAGGTAAAAATTGTTATCTCTTGAAACATTCGGGTTCGACTTCTTTCCGGAACGTATATAGAGAGAAACATTCCAGCCGAGGAATATCCAAACTTTGGGCTAAATAATGCACCGGATAGCCTCATTATGATACAAGCTTTGTGGTAAGCCGCATTGATAGGGCGGTTAACAAGAAAGTTATCAGCAGCGGCGGCGTTGGTGGCGGAGCCGAGCCATGGTGACCATATCGGTCAAATCCGCGGAGCGCAGGCGTCGAAGCATGATAAAATGTGTACGTCGCAAAACTGCGTTGCGGAAATTCTAGCTTGTCAGCGGGTCTGTGCGTATCCTGGCAGTGTGAAAAAGACCAGCATATACTCGCCGCTGAGCCAGCATCGAACCAAAGTTGCCAATCGCAGGTGTAAATAAATTTGGTCAGTGAGAAGCGGGGATTCCCGGATACTCGATTCGAGTCCAAGTTCGCGGTGCGTTCACTCCTGCAGGCTGAGGGCTCTTCGAGGTGGCGACGACTCTGCACAGCAGCCTTCTTCGGCTAAGCGAGGTAACGCGCAAGGCGCGCGTGTCTCGTCTGATCGATTTGAAATTCGACGCAAAAGGTTCTTCTTTAGGTTGCGCAAGCCGAGAGACCATTCAGAAACGGTCCGAGCACCACCTACCAACGACTAGGCCAGTGACGCGTGGGACCATGCAACAATGAGATACTGAGGACCTTGTCACGCCCAGGTAAGCCGACTCTCTTTAGATTTAATTAAAACCCACGCGTTTTCATACTTTCCATTTTTTCCGCGATTGAACCGCGCGACTTTTTACCATCTCGGTCGGCAGCGGCGTTGAAGACGGCGATTTTCGGTGCGAGGCATGTGTGTGCAACCTGATGCTTCACAGGAGTCATAGTCAGGGCGCCATTGCGCCCTGCGCCCCTGATCGTCGCAAATAAACGGGCTATCAACGCCCACGCGGCAAGGTAAAACGGTTTCATTGATTTCCGAACGGTCCAAATTGTTCGGCGTATTTTTTACCAATCCGAGTCTCCGCTGCCCCACCAATTAGGAAAAACAAATTCACGTAAGGTTTTGTTTTGATATTATCATTCTATGTAATACTCGTGCAGTTGTTTCATCTTCGATCCGATGAAGCTTCTCGCACTTTCTTCGCTGTTTTTATCAAGTCGTTGGGAGCAAGGTTCAATTATTACGTACATAACAGTGTCCTATCAACCGAGTATCATTCTTGAATATTTTCCAACTCTCACTCTTTTCTACAGTAGCAATAAACAGTCTAAGACTGATTGAAATTAATTTGAATTCCGTGCCTTGCTTCATCCAATGTGATTATTTTTATACCTACATCTACGCGGTAAGGCTTAATATGGCTTTCGAAGCTGGCTTTTTCCATTCGATAATTGGTCTAATTGTGTAGAATACTGTAAATGAAAGTCTATTGGTTACTTGTAATTACTTGATTACACATATTGGGAGAACATTATCTTTACCTTCAAAGAGTAGAGGGAGATTAAAATGGAAGGAATACGTATATTCGAAAATTGCGATCAAAGATTTCAGCGTGCTTTTTACGACCGGCAAGGCGAGACTCAATCTCAACCGAATCGGTGGGGTAGCGGCTGTGCCACCGAAATTTATCGTTTGTTTTGAAGGGGTTATCTACTTGTTGGCATATGTAGATTGTAATTTTGTAACGGTGTTATTATCGATGCAACACATGACAATCGCGAAATTTTACACAATCTAGGTTGACAAATAAAGATCATTTGAACGGCTTTCGTTTACACTGATTGTGAGAGAAATTTTATTTATAATCAGTTATAATTATTAGAGAATTCCAGTGAAGTGGGTGTTGTTATAATAACAGTTTGGATATTGTTAGTATTTTAAAAGAATGTGGGACAAGTATAAATTACTTGAGCGTAATTCTAAATTCCGATACTACATTTTCTGGTCATCGTAACATCGAATTTGTTTGTTTAGCGAGGTACATATTTTCAGTTAAATAAGGCATTTGCATCAATTTATTATTGCACTGAAATAAAGAATTATAACAATGCGTATCAGATTCTCGAGTACAGCTAAAAATTTCATCTTCATTTCGTACTCAGAACTGTATTTTTCAGTTACGGCAAAAAATGAAAATAATTAAGGACTGTATTGTAACCACAATCAGATATTTCTTTCAGTACAAATATATGTTCCGTTATCAATGTTTCGTATATCCTATTCTGCAAGGAGGTTGCGATTTGATTAAATTTTTTTAAAAAATACCGAAATACGTTATCGCTCGATTACTTATAATTTCATTTTACCCCTGCGAAGGGTAGATTTGATCAGTCATTGCCAATAAATAGCAATAAGCAATAATTCTCGAATTTGCATCGGTCGAATCACATTCACCGGTGAACGTTAACAGATTAATTGTTAATTGCTGTTGATTATCTATTGCATCTACCCTCCGTATAGTGCTAGCCGATTGCACTCATTGTCGGTAAGGTGCATGAACGTACGAGACCAAGAGAGCAATACAACGGGGGAAGAACCGTTACGCGTAGTTCCTTTTGTCCGAGATTCAATCAACTCCAGTGTAAACCGGGTAATCCCCTCATCCACGCTAGACTCACGGCTTGACTTTCCATGTCATACGCGTTGAGATTGGACCGAGCAAACCAGGAACTCTGGATTAGGCATGTATTGACCTTCGAGCTTCGAGTTTAATCATTCGGGATCCAGCACTGTTTTGGACTTATCACCGGTACAAACACACTGATGAACACGTAGCAAATCCTTCTCGTAGTTCAGCTGTTATAATTCTCGAATTTGTTATACACTATTTTTCCAAAACTTTCCTCGATTTAATTAAATTCAGTCAAATTTTGCATTCAATTAGGACAAGGTTTCGTAAAAGTTTCCGAGAAACGTGAAATATTCTGGTACCTGATATGTTAATTTGACATTTTTCAGTGCTCCAATATTTATTGCAATAAATATTGGAGCATGTACAGTACTATTACCGCGACAATAAAAATGTTCGGGACCATATTCTATTTTCACAAAAATCACCTCGATGAAAATTTACCTTCAAATCTTATTCTGAGAAGCAAAGTGCGTCCGAATAATCGTACATAAAATAGTCGGACATTTTTCATCGGCGATACAAATACCTATCCAAGTGAAACATTTAAACGAAACGAGCACTGGTTTTGTCGACGTAGGTATAATTAAGCGTCCCATAAAGCCGCCGACATCTTAAACTTGTCTGAAAAGCATCTCAGGTCTGAAAGGTTCTCAGAACGACGCACGAGAAACGATACCTTTTTTATTTTATCCGTATACACAAGGATGTCCGAATCGTAAGATAGCCCGTCATTTTCAGAGAGTTTTGTTTCCACATTTGTAAAGACACAAATGGCACGGATTTGGATATCTAATTGTCAGTTCACCCTCAATTCCGCCCCCGGATATAATACAATGCTCGAATTGTGTTTGGTGAAATTAAGTGTATAACGACCTAGGTTGCGTAAGGATAAAATTAATTGGGAAGCCATCAAGCCGTATGAAATTGAAGCCTGAGTTCTTTTGTTTAAACGTTGCTTACAGGAACACCTATGGGCCGCAAAAAGTGGTGGCGCGGAGGCTTGGAGCTGCTGCTGCTGCTCTGCGTCTCTTTCCACGGTATCCTGAGTGACGGTGACGTTGGTAAGGATTGAACCCAATTCCCCCGAGCCACGTTTGCGTCCCCGTTGTCATCCCAGGACTTTGGGGTGTTTCATAACGCGTGGAAATGTACTTTACGTCAATGGGAAAGGGGGACTGTTACATACCGCGGTACTCGGAGATTAATTATAATTATACCGCAGATGAAGACGCGCTCGAGTTACAACACCTTCAATAGCATTGCCCTCAAGTAGTTCGAAAACTGTTTCTTTGGCAGGTCATTCATTACTCACATACTCTTCATTTACAGATTAGCGCAATCATTCTATTATATATTATAAGGCGGTGATTATATTTATTAACGTCAATTACACCTTGAATTTTGTTGCAATTTAGCACGCAGAATTTTCAAATTTTACCATTTCATTCCAATGAAGAATCCTCTCACAGTAGATGAAAATCATTTCTGACTGACAAACGACCCGAAGACGACCCAATGACGCCTTATCGTTAGTCAAAGTCGATTTTCAGATGATCTTTTGCTACTTGGGTAGTACGGTGGGTAATACGGATAATAACGCATATATTTTATTTCCATGCTCTAATATTTATTGTACGTATTTAAGTAAAAATGTTTCTAGCCTATACAATTGCTAGATAAATTTGAACGCTACGACACTCTGTTTAGTATTTTGAATCACGGTTTTTATAATTTTTCATACCCGATAGGAGTTTTGAACAATATATTCCACTTATTTCAATGGTCTGCCAACATAATCTCCCAGCGGAATAAATTTTGACAAGTTTTCGCGATAAGTGCTTTTTGCAAAACTTCGAGACCCGACGACGTATTTGAGCTTCACGTGACGTCAATGTTCACCTTTCATATAATACTTTCGAAGAAACTTTTCGTAACCGAGAAAAAACAGTCGGGCATATTCGAATATCAGTATCTTATTGTTAAACCTAATGCAAAAGTTTGAATAACAAATGACGCGTATAGGAGGAAGAAAATTTCGCAGTCATTGTCGGGATTCTGCGCTTCTGATTTTTGTATAATGTATAAGGATGCGAGATTGGTTCAAAGCTGACGTCGTTACTTTGGCTTTGAAATGTAAATATCAGGGTCTAATACTTCACGAGGATAAAGATCATAGGACAGAAAACGAAGACTTTTTAAAATTACATTAACTTTCCTGCTGTAGTCGCAATCCCAGTTCCGAAAGCTGATCAACTAACTCTGCATTAGAATAGATTATTCTCCGTTTATGCAGCTTCCAAATCACAGTTCCAAGTTTTTACGCTTCTCTATTTATATCTATTATACATGATTGATCGTCGCGTAATGTGTTACTTTTTTAAACCGTGATTTATCAAAATTTCCCTGTCATTAAATCGGGCATAGCTGTAGTGCATAGTTTTGACTGTTCCTATTTTTCTTGAACGAAACTCATCCTTCAGCCCGATTTTCAAGCCCATTAACACGCATCCACTCTCTCTGAAATTGGGACAATTTAATTCGCCAGCGCTGCATTAGTTTTCTTTATCCATTATTGTTTTTCAGAAGAAGATTCATTCGCAACGGAATCGCAGGTCGTTATAGGTACTTTTCTTTTTATTGTTGTAGTTCTCAGTTTGTATAAAATCTCAATTTATTCGTTCTACGTACTTAACATACGTACCTTTTAACTTAATTTCACCCTCCCGATGACAACTCGATAAGCGACTGCGAGCAAATTTATTTTTATATACGATACTCCGGTCTTTCAACGATAAAACCGCGTCGTCTGACCAAACGGGATGTATTAAACTCGGAATCCATATCTCTCTTATCGCTTTCTCAGCATACCGCGGATTCCTCACTTTTCCCATCCTTTCCACAGACTATTTATTTATACTCTAGTTGTGGATTCTCCAAGATCTTGGTATCGTTTTACCGCGATCATTTCGAGCCACACTTTACGGTCTGCGAATACCGAATTAGTCTGTGTTATTTAACTATCGATTACTTCTATTTCGACCAAATTTTTATCTAAGATTACATTTATTTGTTTATTCATTGTCGTTCCGTTATTACAGACTTTATCATATAAAAACTGTGACGATATCGCCGGTGATATGCTGTAATATCGAGTTCTTGATGCCGAAAACAATATTTTTCATGAATTTTTAAAACCAGCAGTAAAGTAGGGAACCGTGCGTGGGTATGAATGCGACTAATTACTGCTCTGACACGGCAACGAATCGATTTTGTCGGCATGACTATATAGACATGCACGTTTATACCCTATAGCGTTTCATTCTCAGGCTGTTATGTAATTCGTTTGAATAATTTTGATTGTGACCAGAACGCGAGAGCTTACATATCCAGTGACGTAAATGAGCGAGCCCAGCACTGCAGGCGATATTGGTAATTTCCCTGAAAGGAAAAGTTTCAACTCTCAGTTCCGTTTCAACGAACTCGGGGGTCATGCAAATGTCACGTCTGCGGATTAACGCCTGCGAAGGTTTCAGCTTCCGGTCAAAGGGCTGTATTACTGTTACGAAGATGCCCGAGAGCTGCGCTGAGAAAAGTTTCATTTGTTACAGTAACTAAAAAAATTGAGTAAAACGGCTTTCGTTAAAAAAACTGTTCGAATATTGTTGGAATTAGGGAAAAACAAGGTACGCGTAACCATTCTGCGCTATTGTCGATCATTTTATGGTAACTGCAACGCAAAATCAGTTTGTGAGGTTTACTCTACTTTTTTAGTTAAACGAGGCTTTAACGTCAATTTATCCTTGCACAAGCATTAAATTTTCGCAACAGTTGCAAGAAAATATAGTAACAGTGATCGTAATGAGATAGAATAGCAACGGATACCAGACTTTCCGGTAACAGCTATAAAACTAATTTTCATTTTCTACCTAGAACTGTATTTTTCGATTGTGGTAAAAAATGAAAATAGTTAAGGACTGAGCGGTAACCGGAACTAAAAATTTCTCTCAGTGTGGCTAAAAATATGAAAAAGCTAATATACGGAGTAAACAATCATTCACGCTGCAGACCGTAATACACCTGTAGAAAACGCAAATTTGTTTAACAATAAGTTAAGATCCGTTCGATCATCCGATGAAAGAGGAGATTGTTGGCGGGGGCGTTGCAGAGTATCGTATTATCCAAATGGGTTTATAATTTGTAAAGGGTTGCTGATAACTGGATCGGTTTCAGCGCCCAATGCATATAAATGTATACATACATACATACATATATATATTAGGGTGGTCCTTGTTTAGGGTATTGACGAATTTTTACCGCCCCATCACTGAAATCAATTTCAAATCATTTAAAAAGAGTCGCCAAATTTTTCAGATTCTTACAGCAAATCTGAGACAGTCCGCATTGTGATCGAAGTTTCTTATGGAAGTGACACGAGAAAAACTTTTTTTCGCACTATATATTTTATCGTGAAAGTAACAATGTTCCAAAAAATCTGTAACTGCGAGGTTTTAGTCGGCATTAGTGATGCTGTATGAAAAAAAAATACGCATCATCGTACGAGGCAATCTAGACGAATTGCACTTCCTCTAAATAAAAAAAAAAGTCGGGTTTCGAGGTTGTGCAATTCGTCTAGATTGCCTGGTACGACGATGTGTATTTTTTCCCAGATATTAGCACTAATTCTCACCAAAACCTCACGGTTACAGATTATTTGGAACATTAATACTCTTGCAATAAAATATATACTGAGAAAAAAAGTTTTTCTCATGTCACTTCCATAATAAAAACTTCGATCACAATGCGGAGACTATCTTAGATTCGATGTAAAAATCTGAAAAAATTAGGCGATTGTTTTCGAATTATTTGAAATTGATGTGGGGGATGGTCTGGCAAAAATTCGTCAACACCCTGAATAAGGACCACCCTAATATACCCAAATGTGTATATATACACACACACACACGCACGCATATACTGTATAGTATACGAAAGCAACGCGACCTTTTTTGCTGCAACGTAGCAAATATTTTGTCAACCCTTATATACGGCGTAACGATATCACATTAGGCAGGGTATTTGAAAGGAAGTGGCCGTGGAAGACATGAATAAAAGATTATTCCGAGGCTGTCTTTGTCGTCGGCGTCAGTGTTTGTCACTGAAGAATGTTCTAGACGTAATATAGAGATTTGCAGTACGGTGTTTAGAGAATCCACTATAAATTCTCATAATTGAATTCTAAAGCCCTCCTTCCGCCAGCTGCCATTCACTCCCTCGCCTACGACTCGAGGTATACGACAACGTAATTTTCTTTACAATTGTTCCGCGCTGTGACTAAATAACACTTTTATTAAATCTCCAGCTACCGGTTCGTACGAGAAGGTTAAAATCGTTTAAAAATGTCATGTACGATATTAAAAATTCCTGCGGTTGTAAGGTACGTATAATTAGGAAATACGCAGGTGACGTCACATTCAAAGAGCAACAGCCACCAATGATCTACGTTCGTGTAAAATAGCGATATTTTGCTCTTTATCATAATGCCGTGAATAGTGCAGGCTTGGAGAGAATTTTGTTGCCTGTTTAAAGCGTCGTAACTCAAACAATTAAATATTATTTTTCAAATGTCAAAGCTCAAGATAAAGATAAAATTAGCGTCTCAATTTTCAACAAAATCTGTGAGACAAATTTTCTTTTTTTCCAGTAATTAATCCATTTCTATTGATCGTAATTTTTACCGTTGCATTGTTGGAATATTAAATATCTGTAAAGATGCCAAAGTGATTAAAAGGAAAGTCTTTCAGTGAATTTGTAGGAAAATGGTCTACTGAATAAAATAAGCCATCCTAGAGTGAAATCGAACGAGTCTACAAGATTTGTAACAATCTTAAAACGACCTCGAAAGAAGCATCGACATCCCAACCCTTTAAATTATTATTCGATTATTTTCTATTTTCATATTTTTCAAGCAACCTTCACGGCTCATCTACATACCTATACACAATAATTCAATCGTTACTCAATGCACGACTATCTCGTGATAAAATTACTAAAAAGTACAGACTTTTGGTCAGCAAACCAACCTAAAAATAAAAAGCTAAAGGGCGAAAGCAAGAAATTACGGTAAACGTATCGTGTTTTTTTTTTTTTTTTTGTAGCGTAGTGAGGGAGAGGGAAAGTGAGGGAGTGGGGGGTGGGGGGTGGGGTTTGGCAAAACGGATGAGAGTTGATTTTCGAAAAGGTCTCAGCTGCTGCTGATGCGAGCGAAATAACGCCCACAACAAAACCGGAGTTTGCCCGGAGGCCGTTATTGAACCTGTCTGTTGCCTGTGCCCTACCTTACCGTGTGTCGGTATCCGCCTGATAAATTTTTCTTCCCACGCATCTATCTCGGCAACTATTAGTCCTGCCAACGTTCTTTGGAATTTCAAACTGTCTACTCTTACATGTATATCATAAGAGGGGCGAGAACCCCGCCGGCGGTACCATATTTATTACTACCCAATAAACAATGCCAGTATATAAAGCGTATGAAATTCGTCAAAAAAGAACGTTTTATTCTGTAGAATAAACGTGCAGCACCTACGTATTTTATTGCGAAGAATGTCCGCCGTGATTTCGGTTTATTAAACGTTTTTGGTGGACGTCTTACGATAGTTGTTCATATGCAAATTTTATACGTTTGAAACCAAACATTTATAAATCGTATCTCAATTTGTTGATAAAACGTATCGAAAATCCGTTATTTTAATATTTATGGTAATCGTCTAATATTTGGATATTGATGACTACTAAGAGACGTTTCGCAAGTACGTTTTAAAACTCAAATTATGAAGGAAATTTTTTCTATTAAAATGTGTTGACAATGTCCGTTTAACTAACGTGACAAAATGTTTTCTGTTAATGACGCTTTAATCTTTCATTATTTATGTCTAAACGAATATTATACAGTGTTAAAAAACGTTTTTAATTGGACCTCTAGACTTGAATACATAACGTATCTTGGATGTGTAATTGAAAGCGTATATAGTACACTGCTATAGAGGAAGATCATTTCACGTTAGCTAGAAACAAGTCTGGGTTGAGTTAGAAAGCGTACGAATTTAGTTTATATATGTGAATCGATTTTATTATATCTTTGTTAGAACGTTACACAAATATCTTATATCTATAAATACTCATTTATCAAAAAAAAAGGTACATCTTGTAGCTCATAGACACAGCTCAACCTACACTATACTTTCGTCTTCACGGTAGTTACAACTAACAGAAAACGCTAAGAATATTACACTTATATCAGAAATATTTATATGCCTGTATGATTTGTACTTTTATATGACTGTTTTTAAAATTAGTTGACGTTTACCACAGTTTCTTAGCCCTTCTTTCGTACATAGGTATGCCGTGATCGAGCTAGTTTTAACCAGTCTTTCACGGCACACGAAACACTGGTTTCGGTTGCATCACCAATTTCCTTCTTGCCAAGAAAGGTTTGTTTCACAGCCTCTGAGAAAAAATACATCAAAAGGAAGGTACAATATCACGATATTGATAACTGATAAGGAATAATTTCAATGTAAATTGTGATGAATCTCGAATATATTGGGAAAAAAGTTAACAGTTTGCATAATTTGAATAATAATGTGTGAATAATATTGTTTTCACACGATAAATCCAAGTAATAACTGTTTCTCGAAAATTTCATGAATTATTCATTACCGTAAACAGTTTCCATTGTCAATGTCTTTTGAAATGAGACTTTGTCCCTCCCTGCCCAATTGAATTGCATCGCTAATTCGTTTGTGAGTAGTGACCTCATTATAGCCAACACACATTGGCGACCGCTTGTCCCTCCAATAGAAGCCAGTTTCCCGGTCTGCAACAAAATACTAAAATGAATGAATGTCGAATTGAATTCAAAATATTCTTACTGTTATCAACATCGATAACAATTTTGACTAGTTGGAGATTGTCGATTCCTAATATTTTTTCAGCATTTTTTAACGTTAACCCTCTCGATCAGACCGAGACCGATTTCATGTTGAATGAAAATCTCTCACCATATTGATATTTCGATGGGTGAAAGCAGTTTACCTCAGGGTTTAGGAGTATCTATAAGGCCATCTGACCTTGCTTAATGGAACTATGCAGTTAGAACCCTGACCTTGCGACCGATACAGTTTTATGAAGCCTCAAAGTGCGTGTTGCGTAGAAGCAACATACGGTCCGAGAGGGTTAAAACGTTACGAACCGCAATTCTGTATGCCTGTAGTAATTTTCATTATTCCTTTGCAGTCAACACATACCGAGCGTATTCTTCAATGAGAGACAACCCCCTCCCTAGTGCTAAGCCAACTCAGGCACATGACGCGTACGTGAAGTTCGGTCGAGTGGAGACTAACATGGCCACTGGCATTCTATCCCCTCCCGGCCGAGCCTCATGTGCCTGTGTTGGTTTGCGCTAGGGAGGGGGTTGGCCCTCATTGAAGAATACGCTCGGTATTAGTACCTATCCGTATGTCATGACATACATATTTTGAATATGATTGCAAGGTCTACTCACTAAATAAGTTCGATGCTCTTCGGATTTCAGGATATTTTCGAGGTTGGAGAAGTCTTCCATGGAGTTAAGAGGAAGTTTTGGGAATTCGGCTGGTTTCTTTGTTACGTCGATGCTGACTTCCTTCTGTTTTGAGAAGATTTTACGTAGTAGCAGATGGTTTTGTTCAGTGTAGGATTTAATGTGTTCTAAATACTGCAGAGTTTTTTCTTCAAAGGTATTCTGTTCGCGTGATGTGGTCGGGGTTGAAGGTTCAAGTTGTGAAAAGGATCTTGATAAGTCATATTGCGTGGTAGACCTGATGATCCTACTAGAAATGTTTCTATTTGATGTTTCATATCCAGACAACTGATTCGGTGACTCATGGGAATTATCATTATACTGGTGCTGTACGATCTTGTGGGCCAAGTTTTTCTTTGGTGTCTGATTTTTGGTAGATCCTTTGGCTGAGTTAATGTAGCGAGTATTCTTATTACGGTTAGAAGTCGATTCATCGACTTCGGACGGTGGCAAATTCTCGTCAGCTGAAGAGGTGTAACCTAAACTACTTGAACTTTCACGAGAACGCTTCGTTTTTTTTTTTTTGTTACTAACGTGTCGATTTTTAGCCTTCTTCTTGTCGGTTTTGTGTTTACGTTTTTTCTTTTGCGGCTCAGGTTCGACATCATCACTGTTCGTAGCTTCATTCTCGTCCACGTCATTGGTAATATCTTGCTGAGGTATTACAGTGGATTTTTTAGCGATGTTGCGAATTATTCCGGATTCATCGGACGTGCCCAGCTCCAGTAGGCGCGCCATCGTTGCTTCGGTGTCGTGGTAGTCATCTGTTAGTTAATCAAGGAATATCAATCAATACCGAATGCTCATTGATTAGCAAAATTAATCACAAATGTACAATATGATCAAAATATATCGTCGTAACTCTTATCCAAGTGAAAATTAATATGATTGAAACATTCAATCCGTATACAATTGTAAAAAAAAGTTCTACGTTCCAATAATCACCTCCGGTATGCAGTACTTTGTGAATGGCAAACTTTGGCCATGTTTTTTCATAGGCAGCCTTTGATTTTACAAGTTTTGTAAAATGATCTTCAGTTTTTGTCCGTGGCCAGTAACATTGGGTGTTGTTTTCGACCAGCCAAAGAACTGGTACCAATGCGCATTCTCTATCTTCGCCAACCAAGAATTCAATCACCGCATACATAGTTCTGCAGCACGACTGAGTAAAAACATCGTTAAATGTATCATATTCTCTAGTCTGGTGTATAAATTTATATTTGATCAAAATTCAAGCACTTTTATTCCACTCTGAGCAAAAAGTGCCAGTTTAAAAGTTTTTAATTAGGACATCAACATAGGAATATGCAAGGTAGTATATAAGTTAAAAGATGAATCGATCATGAAACATTATGAAGATTTTGGGAACGCATGTCTAACCAATACTTGAACGTCAATGTGACGTACAAAACTATAATAAATCAGCTCAAAAGTGATGTTATGAACATATGGTAGAGTTGGGTATATTGGACTACTAGGTAAATTAGACTCGGCATATACGGTATATGGTAATAGGTATACGATAATGTTATTTTTTGCTAAACATCTCAATTGAAGCAAACTTTTAATATAAAAGAGATAATGAACCTACGATTCTCGGGAATGTGTGCGAGGTAGACATAGACATACTATACATGTCTTGAACGAATCCCTCTTCCTCGTACACATTGCCGAGAATCGTAGGTTCATCATCTGTTTTTTGTCGAGAGCTCGTTTCGTTGAGATGTTTAACAAAAAATAAAAATTTTATTTCATTTCGTGTAGTATCGGAGTTACTGCGAAACCATCTTTAAATGGAAGACAGACGAATTTATGTAATATATCATCGACGCGATAAGATTTCGCTACGTTGAAACTTCTTACGAAAAAAATCCCTAGTTTGGAAGATTTAATAGGTTTCTGATAAAGGTCTCGCTTGTACTTGAACGGAGTACCTATAATTCTATATTCTCCGGCAATGAAAAGGATTGATTTGATCACTAATATTTCTGTCCCACAAGCTACTACATTATCCGGCCTTTTTATTGATATTTTGAATTTTTTCGTTTCCAGAGCCTGACATTCACGAGAATTTCCAATAAATTTGGGTTTAGGAATAAATTTTTCCTGACAATTAGTTTTACGAATAGAACTTAGTTCTTCAAGTCGATTACTCAGCTGCTGCAGCGGCAAGCGTTTCGATCGAATAAGTCGTTTCAAATGGCCCAAATGATTTTCATACACAAAGCAACTGTATTCTTCTAATGGGCCAAATCGTTCTACGTCGTCTATGACATGCAGCAGCGAATGTACATTATATACGACAAAGTTTTGTCCGTATATCTTAGCACCTTGAGTAACGAATTTTTCGATCATATCTTGCGCGATGTTTCGAAAACGCGAGAACAAGGCTGTATTCGATAGAATATACACGGCGGCAGACAATAATAAAAAATGTTTGTACTTTTTTCGATCTAGCACATCCCGCATTACAACAGGGCCGGAATATAACAAGAAAAATCTAAATTCTGTCGCTTTCCATCGATGCAAATCCAAAAATCCACGGGGCTTTCGAGGAAACTCTGCCGGAACATATCGCGCCAATAGTTTCATTATACGTTCAATTTCTAACAAAATATCCTTAGACAATTTGCAATCACGTGAACCCTCGACCCAGTATTTAAGGAGCAACCTCTTCAAAATTCCCAGGTAGATTAAATGCATGGGATCTAAAGGAAATTGGGAGACTAGTCCCACGTAAAGATCTAAAAGAGGCGAACGTCCTTTAACGTGACGATCGTTTTCACTAGGTGCAACAAAATCACTATCTTTTCGCTTCTGGAATTCGGTGTCACATGGATAACACAGTTTACGGTTGAGATGAACTGCGCGAATCTTACACCTCTCGCAAGCATCCTTACCCGAATGTCCTAAACACATTTTCAACATAGATCTCGCGGGCGCGTCACACGCGAATAAACCAACTCTGACAAAGTATTTGGTGCCATTAAACTCAAAACCATTGGTGCTTAAACGTGACGTTTCTTTAATTAAATCTCGTAAATATGAAGATAGTGGCATCGGTTTACCCGTACCATAATAAACACCAATTACAAATGGGCTATCATCGATCATTGAAATACTGCGTCCCAAAATTGGCCAAAATGATGTTCCGCTACTTTTATAAACGGGAATCCCATCAATATTAAAATCAACTCGCAACGTATGTTCAGGTGACAGTCCTTTTTTGAGACCTGACTCGAGTTTTTGTCTCAAGCATTTCTCCAAACCGAAATAACACATTTCTCCGTTGTCTAAATTTAACGTTTCAATACGTCGTGACGTGTGAAGTAGAGTCCTAGCACTTAAGGGTAAGATAGGATGTGCTGGTTTCAATAATGCTAGCAATTGATCGATCGCGTTATGTGTGATGTTATTTGAAGATGCCCAGTCGCGCAAATTTTCAACAAAGTTCGTTTCATCATCTAAATGCACTTCATCGCTGACGGAACTTGAATTATCTTCAGAACTGTACAACGTAGCTTTGATGCTATCTATGTCACTTTCGATGTCTTTGAAATCTTTATTATCGCGGTTCGAATTAGAGTTTTCTTCATTCTGTTCATTACTTTGATGGATATGATCAACATCATAATCGCTATCTATAGAGTGCACATATTCTCCGATACAAGACACATGTTCATGACTAGCATCTTTTAATTGTGATTTCGTAAGGTGCTCGAGTGCACAATTATTGCCTGCAATACTCAGTAATACTTTACGAGTATTTATAGCTGTTTTGCGACGCAAATGTCGTTTACTCAGAACTTTTAAATCATGAGGCATGTTATAAAACTAAATAATAATACACACCAGACAAGAAATGATGTACGCTTTAACGTGCTTGCCTTATTTGTCGTAAATATCCGCACACCACTCTGAAAACTAAAAGTTAAATGAACCTAATGAACGTAGTACGTGAGTCAATACAGAAGATTCATAGCAATAAAGCTTTTACACGAGTTAGCGCAACAATTTATATAAAATTTTATTGAAAATTAAGTAATTTGATCAAAAATGCTGTTTCGTGTATATTTTCTTGGATTTGGGCTAAATAAATATTAAAAAGGCATTTGTAGCCGAACAATTTTGTAAACACGAATAAAAAACGTGGTCAGCTACCCATCGAACGTATATAATACGCAGGTAATGAGTAGTTTCATTCTATTGGATTTGACTCTGACATTTACCGATAAACGCATAGTATACTCATGATTTACGTTCAGTAGTAGGAATCGTGATATATTTCAGGACTAGATAGTACTGTTACTAATATTATTATTCTATAGTACTTATAGTTCTATGTATCGCTATTTATTGTTACTACAAATTAAACAAGATCGTAGTTTAACGTTGAACCAATTCTGGGCCGATGTCCTGCTTATATTCTAATACTTTTCGAATAGTATATCATGACGCCTACTACTGAACGTAAATCATGAGTATACTATACGTTTATCGGTAAAGATCAAAGTCAAATCCAATGGAATAAAATTACTTGTTACGAATTTCCTGCGTATTATATACGTTTGATGGGTAGATGACCACTATTTTTACCAGTGTTTACAAAATTATTCAGGTGCAAATCCCTTTTTAATATTTATTCAGCCCAAATCCAAGAAAATATACACAAAACAGAATTTTGGATCAAAATACATAATTTTTAATAAACCTCTATATAAGTTGTTGCACTAACTGGTGAAAAAGCTTTATTGCTACGGATCTTCTCTATTGTCTCTATTGTCTAACATGACCGTCTTCTTCTGATGGATAATAATTGTTATTTTCAATTGAAGGGAAAAGAAAATAAAAAATATTGTCAAAATAATATTTCTGTGATTTCGATGGCACAGAAATATTTACGTGGCTGTATTACTATACTTTGTTACTTTGGAAGATGCTACGAGTTCATATGTATGTTATAGATATGTTGAAACGGTATCTAAAAAAATAATAAACACGAAACCGATTTCAAACAATACAGAGCAAAAGTTACTAATAACCGCATGATCACATGGGATGATTATTAACATGAAGTTTTCCTCAAATTCGACAAGAACTAATATAATTAACCTATAATATACGTATCATAGTAAACTTAACACATATAAATAACGTTTAAAAACAGTTCAAAAATATTCATGAACGTTATATAATAAACAATAAACTATTCCATATTTTTATGGTACATCGTTTGGTTTAGAGAAAAAGACGCAGAACATTACACATAGTTTCTTTTGAAGAAAGAAAAGAAAGGAAAGAAAAAAATACAGAAGAGACAGAATTTGAGTTGCAAAACACATTATTTTTTCAACCAAGAATGCTCGATGTATTAAGACAAAATACCACCATATTTGGAAAAATATGTAGTTGTACTTACCAGCGTTATTTAATGACGAATTTGCTTCTTCCGTCTAGGCCGCAGATTAACAATAGCTTCTCACCTTTTTTGCTACACGATCACCGATCGATCCGAGCACCTCCGCATTCGGTTGACGAATAACGCCATAACCAGCGCCTGAGGCCAGTTGCAAGGGTGGGGATGAATATAGGCTCCCAGACAAAGACAAAGATAGAGGAGACGCAAGAGCGACAGAGAGATCGTGCCCAAAAGGGAATCAACTTTGCCATATATGCCCGTGTTATTCCGAGCTGTCCTTGTCTTACCACTCGCTATACTTACACTTACTGTATGAATGCGCGGTCCATGGGATAAGTTCTGTCTCTACATATAATTATTGCGCTCTTACTCTAGCTTGCAGCGTTACCGACGCTGACGCACCAGAGCAGGAGAATAATATATCAGTAGTGACACAATGTATAACGCACAGAACTCCGATAAAATAGCGCGAAAAATAAACGTACAAACGACGTTAAAAATGCGACAGGATATGATGAACGCTTGTTTTAGCAAGTACTCATACAAGATATTGAAGTCTTGACGTAATTCGTGCCAAATAATGAGATTTAATATATTATAATATGATAACCAATATTGTGAAATAATTATAAAAATGTACAATAAATTATTATTCTTGGTACGAAATTATTCACGTTTCGGACACTTCTTTATTCTCTTCCTTTTATTGGTTATATCTATGTTCCATGCACCGGTAAATGAATACAAGATCAGTGTTCAGCTTTAGTTACCACATAATATTGGCATCAAAATAACGGGTAATTAAAGTCCATTTTTCGGAAACTAATTATAAGATAATCAACTGATTTGGCCACCGCTTGGCATCAGGCGGTTCCGCATACATGAATACTAAAAGTGCGTTCATAATCTGAATATTGTACTCAACGTTGAATTTTCCTCAATCGTGTTGAAGTAAAACAAGTATGAACCCATTTGATCAAATATACATATTATACAATTCAATGTATCTTGAAAATAGTCCGATATTGAATAAATTTCATAAACGGTTATTGAACGTAGATCACAAGTAGCAGTAAAACGTGAACAATAATCGTTGAAAAAATACGTTCATCAAACGATGAATATATTTCTGTGCAATAGTGGAAAACCGCAATAATTAAGCGCTTAATTGGGGTTGCTGGTAGTTGTATGATGAATGTACAATATATATATATATATATATATATATATATATATATATTAGGGTGTGTCGAAAATGAACTTTTTTTTTTCTTCGCTCCTACCACTCAAAACTTTAGGTTTTGACATTAAAGAGGTCCTCGTTCAAGGAGGGCGCTGTAGCTTGAAGTTTAGAAGTCGCTCAACGAGGATTTAGGTTTCCCATCTAATTAACACGTAAAAAATATTGTTTTTCGTTCAAAATGATGTCAGGCATCCAAAAAATTGGCGATTTCTGTGCTTCTTGGCTTATTTGAAAGCATGACTCATCCCCTAAACGATGATAGGTCGTTTTTCGACTTACCTTGTACCAATTTTTTTTACGCCACTTTTCGACCACAATAGTCACTTTTTCAAGTTTACAAAGTCTCCAATGTATCAATGAGTTCAAAATGAATTGCTACAAGTATTGATTCTTGATTCGAATATAAATAACCAATTCCAAAAATTAGTGAAACATACAAAATTTCTCAAAATAAACATGGTTTTTTGAATAAAATTGAAGATACGGAATTTACCAATTTTTAGAATTGGTTATTTATATTCGAATCAAGAATCAATACTTGTAGCAATTCATTTTGGACTCATTGATACCTTGGAGACTTTGTAAACTTGAAAAAGTGACTATTGTGGTCGAAAAGTGGCGTAAAAAAAAATTGGAACAAGGTAAGTCGAAAAACGACCTATCATCGTTTAGGGGATGAGTCATGCTTTCAAATAAGCCAAGAAATACAGACATCGCCAATTTTATGGTTGCCTGACATCATTTTGAACGAAAAACAATATTTTTTACGTGTTAATTAGATGGGAAACCTAAATCCTCGTTGAGCGACTTCTAAACTTCAAGCTACAGCGCCCTCCTTGAACGAGGACCTCTTTAATGTCAAAACCTAAAGTTTTGAGTGGTAGGAGCGAAGAAAAAAAAAAAGTTCATTTTCGACACACCCTAATATATATATATATAGATGTTGTAGACACCAAGATTGAAAATGAATTTCATAAACGTCTATCACGCGTAGATCAGAAATACCAATAAAACGTACATTATAATAGTCGAAGATATACGTTCATAAAACAATCAATATACTGCTGTGCAATGGTGAATAGGAAGTATGATAAACGTCTAATTAAAGTTGCTGGCAGTTGTGTCATGAATGAATATTATATGTTGTGATTACCAAAATCATAAACGAATTTCGTGAACGTTAATAGCTCGTAATTTGTAAATTCAAATGAAACGATTCTGATAAAACGTTGAAAGATGGAGTACCAACATCGTTAAACATATAAGTTTTAAACGATTTTCGTACGAATAATGAACAAATATACTATACGTTGCTTTTGCTATAATAATACGTATTTTAAACTTCTGTATAATGAAATACGCATAATAAACAGAGTAATCATACGAATAATATCCATCCGAAATATTACAGTATATGTGATACGGTTGAATTTTATACTTATACCATTATTAAACGACTTCGACGTTTCATATACGAAATTTATACTGGTGTGTGTTTATTGGGTAGCTTCAAACTCGTCTGGCGCTTCGGTTTTCAACCCTCGGTGCGTGAAACGTGACCAGTTTATGAATGCGATCAATGATCGATCGACCGATTTCGGCAATCTGTTATGGATCCACTTTATACAGGCGTTTCGTACTTCGGTATAACCATTAATATTATGCTATACAGATATAAATATAATACGATGTTATAGGTATGAAAAAATGAATGAATGCAATGGGTTAAAGAAGCTTTCGTATACCATAGTTGAGATTCCTTACCCATTTCTTACACTCTATATATACATATATACACATATACATGTTTTATATGCCCATTGTGGTCGATGTACAAAAGAGTAATCTTTTATATAAACGTGAGTTGTTGTATACATTCATATGTTATACACATTCTCTCAACAGAGCTTAGAATAAAGCCGTTTTTCCGCATACCAAGGGATTCAAGGGTATTATCTTTGGTGGGATTTAGTTATTTTCATGTTATCCCCGTGTATGATGGCTGGACAAGATTTGAAACGAAAGAAGAGTTCGCAACTTTTTTATATACATATGTATATGAGAATTCGATACGACGTACAATCTCGTGAGCAGAAATAATATATGATTTGTATTATAGATACAGTTTTAAAGCTGATATACTTAGCGTTTCTAAGTTTTATCATACAATCAAATGAAATTTTTTTTTAGGAACAATGGCGTAAAAATCCACGGATGATTCGTCACTTTTTCAACATTTTCGGATCTGTTTTCTGATTCTGTACATTGTCTTCTTATGAGCAAAAGATGGGAAAAGACTTAGAATACGATGTTCATTTATAGATGTTAAATACTTTGACCCATTTGAGTATAGTAATTTGAATAACAAATGAATAAACTTTTTTTCAGGCTGCTTATTCAGCGAAAATCTTTGTCAGCCGGATGTTGAATTTTGTTACAATGGTAAATATTATAGATATATATCCAAGTGTTTGAATATGAAGTTTTTACAAAAAATTCTGGAGATTATAAAAAAAAGTAACCAGTTATATTTTAAGTAATCCTATATCGTGAGATTTGCGATCTAAGTGATATTGGAATTGCTTATAATGTTTCGGTATGTTATCTTAGATCTGGCATTTGGACGTTGTTTACAAAAATATGGAAATATAGAAGACGACGATTTATACAAGTGAGTTGAATTTACAAGGCTGACGAAATTACTCAGGATTTTATCTACCAGGGATAATATATTGCGCCTCATAATTTAAGTAACCAGAAATAATTGGACTTACAATTTACTTTGCTTTCACTATCACGTTCTGTGAAACCATCCCAGAATATGTAAACAAGAATGTTACGCTGCAAGTCCAATTAGATCTGCCGTAACTTTCATTGCTATAAACTACTGCACTACAGTTACAGAGATTTTTTCAGAACCATCTTCGATAAATCGCTTATCTTTAATTAATGAAAATGGGTGAAAATTTCCTTCTTAAAATTTCATCGAAACAGTATAAAATAAGATTACAGATGGACAAAACCTCTGATTTTTTCGAACAAAGATCTGATCTTATCTAAATTAGTTTCATCGTTCGAAAGTTGACCCATTGAATTTTATTTTCAAAAAACTCCAAGTCTTTCTTCACAACGGTTCAATTTTCCTCAAAATCTTGAAACTTTTACGAAAATTTCACGATCTTTAAATTGACTCGGAAAAATCCCGCATTTTGGCAAAAAAAATTCTTCAGCAAAACTTTGATTATATGTGACATGAAGCCCCAACTTTTACAAGTTTTTTGCAGCGAAAATCGTGGAAAGATTCAGAAAAGTTTAAATAATTTTCTCCCTTGAAAAAAGACTCCCCGTTTACGAATTTTTTAAGAGCCCACGAGACGTTATCAACGAATTTTAAAGGAGCATTTTCACCTAGCTGTTAAAGTAACGCTACATCTATGTCTAAATTTAAGTAGTCATCAATATCTTCAAATTCAGATATGATCTCCGGCCAAACCAACTGCAACTTTTGCGAGTTCAGTTAGAAGAATTGGCAATCGATGGATACAGATGGTCACATCCGTATACGCAGTGCATAATTCAGAGATCCTTGTACGCTCTTCGCTTCAGGTATTTCTTAAGAACGAATTGAAAATAATAGCATCACATTTTGATTGCAGTGATAGTGTAATCTAAAACTTATCGGAGCGTAAATATCTGGAATTACATTCCCATTAGGTTTATAATTTCAATAATTTATAACATTTGCCATATTTTCAATAATTTTAGAACACCGAACGAAGGCGAGCTGTGCAATCGATTGAAGGAAAAGGAGAAGCATCAGTTTATCGGTGATGATGGAATTGATGAAGGAAACGACGTGGTGAGATTTTTATATTTAGTGACGGGGGCAAAGTTAATTTCACGAGGTAGTACCATTCGTTGTTAGGCACACATAAATGTTAAGTGAATCGTTTGTTTTCGATTACGAAGATAAAATTGCACAAAATTGCATTTTTACTCCGGTATCCGGAAACTATAAAAATATGTTGAGAAAATTGACTTTGCTCTGATTTTTTCCGCATGCGATCCAATCATAGGAATCGACTAATTTTCTTATGACTTACTGCCCCGTCAGCATTCTCAAAAAATAGCAATAGTAAAGTTTACACCAAGTGAAGAAGACCCGCATGGAGACTTTGCAGACGAGCTATATTACCCGCCAGGTGTGGAAAAGGAAGTCCCAAAATTTTTCATCCAAGATATCGGTTATCCAAATGCTCAGGAAATAGTGGAGTCTGATTACAACGAGAGATCGGGAGGAATGAATAATGCCTGGGGTGATTCTGGAGCACGTCGAGAGCTGGGCGATATCTCATTGGTCGAAGACAATTTTGTCGATCCCGAAAGAATGGTGAAGAAAAAATCATTACTATTGGATAACTTCGGCGGTAATGGAGTCTACGAATTCGACCCAAAGTCAATTAGAAATTACCAATCGAGTTTACAACCAAACTATATCGATGCGATAAATCGTAGATTCCAAGAAGAAAGAGACTCCCATTTAGAGAGGATAGCGAAAAAAGCTAATCTTATTCCCGATGATCAGTTAGAATTTCTGACCGATCAGCTGCTCGGAAATGTCGCTGATTTCAAAGAGCAGGAAATACAGCAACCTCTTGATAATTACGAAAAGGAATTCTCGAGGAAGTATAAATACCGTAGAGAATTGCAAAGACCGGAAATTCCCAAGGAAGCCAGCTTATGGTTAGATCAGAATGTACGCGATTCAAATATCGGACGGTTTACTTCGGAAAATGAGGACAACGATTTTGAAATCGGTAGGGGAGATTTGGAAAAAATGTTTGAATCTCAACTTGCCAACGAGCCTTCGAGAGATGCAATTATACCACGACAGAACGGAATGTATACAGAGGGTGGTTTGGTGAATCCGTTGAAATATGGCAATTTCAAGTCAGGTGAGTTTCGGTCTCTGACAATTAGGCTACATTTGTTATTTATATCTACTTGTGATGTGTTTGCTTGACGTGTCATACGGGTCAACAATTTTATAGATCAAACAAAACCTAAACTTCTATTTCAAACAATGTTAGTCAAACACACTCAACAATTTTTACACCAGGGGTGAATAACAATGTTTGCTCTAAATTCTGTGAAATTATTCTACTTCATATAATTTCTCATTTCACTCATAAATTACTCTGCATAATTACTTCAGAGTAAAAACCGTGACTAAAGAATTGTAAAGTATAGTTGCATTTTAACATTCTTCGAAACGAAAATTTTAGTCTTCTTAAAAGAACTCTTACAAATAGCAATTCTAAGATCAGGAATTATGAGGATATATTTTTATTACATTTGCAGCAATTTCCAACGAAAATGATTTCAACAACGACGACTTTGCTAATCACTGGGATGCTCTACTATTCAGACGAGAGCTTGCGGGATTCAAACGGCACGAGAGATTAGACGTTAAAAAACCGGGTCCACCATTCGCGACAAATAATTATGCCTTTAAGACCCAGTCTGCACAAAATACCGGTAAAAACACATTCGAGTGTCCTTTTATCAAATCTGTGACGTTTTTTCTGCAGGATTTTGCACGAGAATTTCTTGGGACATTGTGGTCCTTGTACGTTCTTAACATTTTTGATGAAATTTTTTTGCTCCTCACTTTAAAGATTCAAGTATTCTTGAACTTTCTTTGCAGTCTCTTGTCGGAAATTTAAGAATTTTTTACTATGAATTTCGCATTTTTTTCTATTACTCAAAGAAGAAAAAAAAAACACTCAATTTAGTACAATTCTCGGTCAAAAAGTTGCGGAGAAAAATTTTGCCAGAGGAACTAAAATCTGTCGACCACATTTGACTATATTCAGGTAAATGGTAATTAAGGTTTTCCTACAGAAGACCCCGACGATGCCGAGGATGAAAGACAACAGGCAAGTGTCTTAAAATACGATAATTGAGGATAACGCTTGAGACTCTAACGCAATTGTATAACTTGGTATTTTCACAGAGAGAACCTCTACTACTACCGCTTGTAAAGAAGGAGCTGACCAGCAGCACGCACAAATTAAAAACTACCGGTAATTCGTACAAGAATGTCGACATGGACCACGTATACATGCAATTCAAAGGAGAATTCGGCACCTGGAGCGAAGGTGCACATGTAATTAACGAGGTCGGCAGACTGTTGGGCCTCGAACCGAACACGTTGACTGACATACGAGTTCAAAGAGCCGAAGTCACGTTCAAAGTAAAGCCGGACAATAGTAAAGGATACAATGCCACGGACGTAGCGAATAAAATTGGTAATAACACTGAATTTATTTGACGAACAAGATGAATGTGTAGATACGAAAGGTATGTCGGACATAGTTACAAATGCACTTTATTTCGTATCACAGATGGAATACGCGGACAACTGAAGAACAGTCTTCAAGTGGAAGTTCTGAGAGCCGGTATCGGGGATAAGGTGAGCAAGAACTTTGTGCGAAAACTATTTCACTCTTGCCGAACGTCGTTGGACTTTAACGAGATGACTTGGATTTATCGTTAGACCGACTCTTCTCATCGTGCTGCAGTTGTAGTAATGGGTTAAACTTTACAACACAGGCAAAATTACCAGCTATTTTACAAGTTGGTAACGAGTCGGAGCTGAGTGCTGGTTCCTTCAACGCATTGCTGGCCGCAGGGTTGGCTGCTGCCGGTGCTGCAGCCGCTGTAACACTCTACATTGCCAGACGTCACGCCAAATCAAGAACCAAGCTGGCGCGCCTGGCCATCCCTGATCCGGAGGCTTCGAAGGACTATCAGGATCTCTGTAGAGTCAGAATGCAGGCCAAACAGCCAGCTGAGAAACCAGATTCACCACGTGTCGTTAATCTTTCTCGCGAAAGTGAATCCAACAATTCTCCCTCAAGTCGTTCGAGCACATCTTCATGGAGCGAAGAACCGGCTCTTTCCAACATGGACATTTCTACCGGACATATGGTTCTGGTGCGTACAGTGAAAAATTAGATTGTGATCTTTACTTGAGATTCACTCCGACTTCAGTAAGGGTTATACACGAGTAGATGGCTGAAAAAGTGGGAAATTATTAGGAATTTGTGTCTCGACAAACAATTATTCAATTTAATAGGGGTCTGTTATACTCAAAAGTATGTGAACTGAGCTTCATTTACACATTTTTTTTATTGTTAGAATCAATTACTGGCAAGCATTGTTATTGACAATAACGTCAACCATTTTGCTTCGTAAAGTGATTTGCGATGCCCATGATATCTCAAAAGCGGGTCAACCAATATACTTGAAATTTCAAGACAGTTTTCTTGGATCATTCCTATTATCTTCCTGCCCCCCCCCCCCTGCTATCCTCGTTTCCATAGCCGGTTGTTTTTCAACGTAATGATCGTATGAAGTTGAAATTCGATTTTTCCTAGGAAATTTACAACAATTTTATTTCATTAACAAAAAATATGATTGACGAATAAAAGCGGTATGATGGCAAAAAGGATAAGATAAACCATCCAAGAATGTCATCTCCAAATTTGAACTACACTGGTTGAGCCAGTTTTAAGATATCATGTCCTGAAACACAATGGTTGACGTTATTGTCGATCCCAAATTCAAATAACATTGCTTCCTATTTATTTTGATTTATTATTAATTGACTCCAAAGAAAAAAAGATTATGTAAATGAAGCTCGATCTACATACTTTTAAATAAAACAAGCCACAATTGAAGGTAATCATTGATTGTCAAGATATAGATTTCCAAAATTCACCCAGATTTTCAGCAGTCTATTCGTATATACAGTAGGGTGGTTCTTATATTGGTAATGTCAGAATTTCTTCGCGCTTACCTCCCAAAAGTAATCAACATGTATAGAAAAAAATCCCGCTAAATCCCTGAAGTTATCCGATAACTCTAACACGCCCTGCCAAGCAGTCGAATTTTTAAATGGAAAAATATGCATGCATTTGGAAGTTCCAACATGACCAAAATAAGAACCACCCTAATATACCTACCCCCTTAAGATTTATATCACAAATCTTGTTTAGAACATGTTATACGCTACATATGTGTATTACAGTCATACATGGAAGATCATTTGAAGAACAAGGATCGCCTGGATCAAGAATGGACTGCGCTTTGCGCTTACGAAGCAGAACCTTCTTCAACGGCAGTAGCAGAAGATGAAGAAAATGCGAAGCGAAACCGTTCAGGAGCTTCACTTCCTTACGATCACTCCAGAGTTGTTTTAAATGATCTGGCTAACATAAATAATTCTGACTACATCAACGCCTCGACAATCGTTAGTACCTCAATCCTTTTCTCTTGACTTTCAAGTGTAGTATTCTAGCTGTCTGTCTGCACTACTAATTTTCGTCTTAGCTTTAATAGAAACAAGCCTAAAATTCTATAGGTTTATCAAAGAGAATTCATTATTTTTTCTTTTTATTTAACGATCAAATATCTACGAGATTGATTTTCCTGGATGCCGCTCTGCTATTTCAGAAACCGGTAAGTAATTTAAAACGCATGCTGGTTACGATGCATGAAACTTAACATATTCCATGTAATCATGTATAACAATAATATAGCAGAGAGGTGTTATCTGCTTTCATTGGGTAATATCAAATTGATCCACATCGTAACGGTAAATGCTTTTATAAATTACCTGCATGTACACTATTTCATACCAGCTTTTTAAAAATCTTAATGCAAATCGGTAAGTACAATATTTTATTCACTCAATCATTATTGGCAATTTTTACGAAATTGTGTTAAATAAAATGAAAAAAGTTATTACGAGGTTGAAGTTAATGTTCTTGATGTAACAAAATTCCGTAAGAATTCAGAATTTTTACAGTTCAGAATGACTAAAGAACTGGAGTCTGCAAATTATGAGTATAATATTCAACTCATTGAATGACGAGAATTTTGAAATTGTGTAATAACGATTATTCATAATAATGCATAGTTACTGTAAAGGTTGCAAACTCAAGCGAAATAATTTATCACAGGATCTATTCGATTCGGTAAAACTTTGAAATATAAGCCTAAACTCAATACATATGGATTTTGACCGTCAAGCTAAAACTATGGGAGCCTAAGTAGAGATCTGTTATGGCAATGAAAATACCATGATTGACTAACTCTGAATCAACATAAACTTAGTACATTATTCGTGGTATGAACTAATAACAAGCTTATTTTTTGGCAAGTTCGACGCTTTAGTGTAATTGCTGAATGCAATAGAATAATTTTCTGTGTTTGGGTGAAAATGCCCGTGTTAACAATATGAAAAATGTTCAAATTTTAGACTGACCATGACCCTCGGAATCCAGCATACATTGCTACGCAAGGAGCTCTTCCTCAGACTGCGGCAGACTTCTGGCAACTGGTCTGGGAGCAGGGAAGCGTTGTCATAGTGATGTTAACTCGGTTGACTGAGGAGGGCCATGCTATGTGTCACCGCTACTGGCCAGAGGAGGGCTCCGAATTATACCACATTTACGAAGTACACTTAGTCTCGGAGCATATTTGGTGCGATGACTATCTCGTGCGTTCATTTTATCTGAAAAACTTACGAACTGGTGAAACAAGAACCGTAACACAGTTCCACTTCTTATCCTGGCCAGAAAATGGCGTACCACACTCAACTAAAGCTTTACTCGAATTCCGCAGGTTTGTCAAATGCTTAAAATTTTTATCAAGAGCTTTTCATGGTGCGTTAGATATTTTTTTTCGTCGTTACTGCAAACATTTGCTTTGAGCCATAAAGGCACTTGATAAATTATTATGGGAATGAAAAGATTTATACTACAATCAGCCCTAAAATGAACAACTATGAAAGAAAAATGTCTCGTATTAAATCATGACGTTTTTAATATGTTTAATGACGTTAATGCTACCAACTGGAGTAATTTTTTTACATATTTACTCATAAGGAAGCAATTTCATCAGAGTTTTGTATTTGCAGAAAAGTTAACAAGTCATACAGAGGGAGATCCTGTCCAATAGTTGTACACTGCAGGTAAGTTAGAAAAACTAGCACACGTGTTATAAGGTAGTCTGAAATAAAAAAAGGAAATTCAGTGGATTTCGAATTGTTTACTCTACTTTATATAGCGACGGAGCTGGACGTACAGGAACATATTGTTTAATCGATATGGTTCTAAACCGGATGGCAAAAGGTGCAAAGGAAATCGACATTGCTGCGACGCTGGAACACATTCGTGATCAGCGACCCGGAATGGTAGCAACAAAGCAACAATTTGAGTTTGTTCTTATGGCTGTTGCTGAAGAGGTTCATGCTATACTCAAAGCCCTGCCAATTCCACCAGCTGATAAGTCAGCAGCTCCGACAACAACCACAGTTTCTCCTCCAGTAAAAGCTGATCAGTAAAAAAAGTACGTATCAGATCTTAGAAAAGATTAGTGAAAGGATTTATCATTGGTATACTGTTACGAAAATTTGTTGGTCCGACAGTAAATGAACATTAAAATGGGAATGATCTCTCTTAGTAATTTCTAATGATCTGGACCCAAAAATCTAATATTTATTTCACCCGTTAACATGATCGTATTTAATGATACCAAATTGTGCCCATTGATTTTTTGTTCCGACAATGGATGAGAGGATAAACTTGCTTCACGTACTGCAAACTGAATGTTATTGAATGATATTGTATATGTTCTAACATATCTGAGTTTAGCCTTGAATATTTCTTGAGATTATCAGACAAATGAGAAAGTAGAATTTGAAAACCATCAGCTACTTTTGGAGAAAACGAATCAAATATATGCATAAATAAGTATATAATACATGTGTAAAGACATAAACGTATATGCGTTGAGTTTGTAATAACGCTTGACTATTGTTGAAGATTTACTTTGAAATTTTCTTTTGATATTTTTCTTTATTATAGTTGTGATGAAATGTGAAAAAAATACAGACACTTTTAGTCGCAACACGTTAGAATGTGCAAAAAAGTTTGTACTATAACACACGGCCTATTTTCGAGTTGACAATTTTATTGGATTAATTGCCATCAAAATAATTTTTCTACGTAGAAAACATTAAGGGAACAGAAGACTTGAAAATTCTAGATACAGAACGGTTTACAGCCACATCCTTTATACAGAAAAAATAAGTAAAATAAAGAAAAGTAAAGAAACTGTATTATTTTATTCATAAATATAAAAGAGAGATAGCATGCGCAGCAATTAGAGACATACAGCACATACTTCACATTAGATAAATGAGATGGGAAAACTTTCAATTAAAAAAAAAAAAAAATAATACATTGAACGAAACGTTTAACTAGAAAGTGCTTCTATTGATTGTTTAGCGTGGTCAATGAACCTAACAATATGATAATAAAAGTCAATGTAGCGGTATAAACGAGATAGAATATGCGTATAACTGAATGTACTAAAATATATTGTGTATGAAAGTATATTAAAATCACTGAAAATATTTTAATATATGATACAGGAATATATACAATATATTATATAAACAAAAAAAAAGAGGAAGAAAAAAAGAAGAAAAAAAATAAACAAAAATAAATATATATATAATGCATGTGCTGGTTTTAAGCATGAGTCGGGGTGGCAAAACACACATAAAGAATACGGCAATATAATATCTGACTGACCAGAATGGGTAAAGTGGCGTGACGTGGGCCCCGTGGTTCCAGCCTCCCACGGGGTCAACTAGCTTCACAAAAATCTGTAAGATGTCAATGCGCATTAAGTTTATTTTCTATCGAATGAAAGTAGTGCGCTGAAAAAAAGTGAGTTATGACGATGGATTGCGTACTAATTGATAATAACTTTTTTTTGTCACCAATCCCACTAATTGAAATTATTTCTAACTGGTTGTTAATTCATATGACGATGACGAGGATAAGATATATATATTTATATATAATATATATGAATAAATATATATATAAACCTGCATACATAAATATATGTATACTTATTTATATACATGTTTAATTTTTAAATATATATATATATATTTATGTGTTGATAAATTATTAAGTAGCTATAACAATTATGATGTACGTTATATCAAACTAAATATCATAATAGTACTTACCTAAATATCTTTCCACAGTAAAATAGAAAAACAATTGCCTTGGGCAAGTTTTCGTTAGTTTTACAGCTCGATAATATATTAGCAGTTTTAAGTTTGGACCAATTTAAAAAATGAGTTATGTTAAGACAAAAAAAGAACAAACAAAAATGTTGAAACTCCGATATTTTCTCTTCACCTCCCTTCTAACAGTTGTTATCGGTGTTTTTACCGATTCACTGACATTATTACGAACATTTAAAACGCTCAATTATTTAATTTCAATGCTTAGTTGACTGAATGTAAGTCACCTTTGTGTTAAATTTGAATTAAATCAAAACCGTATTATTTGGTGTTAAAATCGTAACAAAGCTTTCAGTAAAGGTTAAACCAGTAAACAAGTCCAGATCAATATCAATGATGTACCTTAAACCAAATCGCAAACTTTGCTTAACTACAAGTTGCGTTTGATGAGCCTCTTTTAGCGACAACCTACAGATTCTATATTTTTGTGTAAAATGATAAATGATGTATCTATATAAATAATATAGTTATATAAATCTATGCTATGTTATTCGAGAATATAATAATATATGTTGTAAATGAATAAATCAATCTATGTTCAAAAGTTTGTTACTTGTTATTTATTTCCCTGAGAAGATGATTGTGCAACTATGAGTGAACCTTACAGTATAATGTTGTTCAGGACAGTTCAACCATTATGCAATACAATGCAAGAGTTTATTACTTGAGAAAGAAAATGATATTCAAAAAATATATCCTGTGACAATAAGTGAGTCGAATTTTCACCGCACAGCATGTTCAATTGTCGCTCCATATTGTTGAGTGGTATGAACTTGTAAAGTCTGGATTCCAGTAATCTGTAAATTGAAAACAAAAACTACAGAATTTGCAGACGAAAAAGTAATTATAATCATTACCAACAGCTCATGGATTACGAGACAAAGTTATAAGTCGTGAATTAATCCGTCCATGCAATATTTCATGCATTAAATTTAAGTAATATTCAAATTCGATGCTTTGCGTACCTGGGTTTTCCTGAAACGCTTGACAGATTAATAATACACAAGTAGTGAGTGCATTTGTTAAATTTTAGCAGTAAAAACGCAATTGTTTGTAACTACCTAGATACCCGATTGACGTAATTACAGGTGACATGCTAAAATTATGACTGAAGTGCAGACAATTCTGCAGATAATAAATTATATTTGACTGAGAAAGGAATTCGAGTAAATTAGAACGAAAACGAGCAAGTAGTGTTCAATTGTATTTCACATGCAATCATATCTTACAAGCCAGAAGAAATTATCATTAAATCTTTACCTTTTTGAGTAGAGTTTTTCTCATTGTGTGTAGATCTGTGACGAGAACATTGATTTTTACGCATCTGTAGTTTTTTACCAGTAAGTCCAGTGGCTTTATAATACTAGAAAATAATCGTTGACAGGCAATTAATTCACAGGAATTTCCATTGACACAAGTTACGTGCATTTGTATTTGACTTTTGAATACTGGTGAAATAAATATATGCAGTTATTCGGTATTTCAAAGTAAATGATGATTTACTTCTAAGTTGTACAAATCACTTTCTTTCGTGGACATGAACTTTTACCATGGGGATATTCATACCTCTTGACATTGTAGACAATCCCACCCATTTAGACGCGCTCTTTCAGCCTTTTTGCGTACAGGACTTCTTTTGTAAGCGTATGTGGGACTCGATTTCAGTTTCCTTGGTACTCTGATGGAATTAGAAAAATTCGAGTAAGATAATCAGATGATATTTGTTCGAATTGCAACTTGGAATTCCTAACTACAAATAACTTACACATCAAAATTATTTGCAGCCAATTTCTTCCGTGGTGGTGATTTTTCCGTTAAGGCATTGGAATTGTCTGTCAATATATCAAGTTCCAATTCACACATTTCTTTGTCACTTGCTGTTGCATTCTTTGCTTTGCTGGGTAGTATCTTTGGAGGCACAAAAGACGAAGTCCTTTTGTTTAAAGATAACTTCATTTTGTCGGCACCTTTACAAAAGACAGTACTCTTTAGTGATGGAACTGGAGTTTCTTCGAACATAGTTTCGTCGTTTGTTTCATGTTCGTATGTAACGGATTGAATCTTCTCCTGAACATCAGGTCTTGTTTCCAAGCCAAATTTGCTCATAATCGGTAATTTTTCATTCTCTGATAGTTTAGACTGAAATGCTGAAGAAATATATTGAGTTGAAGCTGATTTCGGTTCGAATACCGTCAAATCCGTATCTGTCTGTTCACCATCATTATGTACGTTTACATCTTCAGACATTTCCAAGTTTTTTGTATTTTTTACATTCACTTTTTTTGTACATAATCTTTGATGCAGTGATCCAGCAGTGTTATTTTTTTCATAAATTTTTTGTCGTAGTTTTGAAAAGCTTCTTGTTTGCGTTGGGCTCACTTGTATCAGACTATCTTCACAGGAACTACTATTCGGCTCTAAGTAATTTGTACTTGTTACATTATCACATGTTTTATTTGTTTCAACTTCATTTATTTTAGAATCAAAGACGTCATCGCAGATACTTAAGTCTGTGACTTGCTCAATCTTGGTGAAGAGCTTGCTTTGCTTCAATTTTTTCTTTGTGCCAGGTATTATATCAGTATCTACATTCTGGATTGTATGGATTCCCAATTTCTTAATTGTTTTCGGTGTACATAACTGTGAGGCTGACGATAACTCTTCAAGATTTGAAGAGATAGCATTTGTTGCATTGGCTTTTGTGCCGGAATGCGAAGGAGTCTTTGGAGAGCACAGATTGTTACGTTTTAAACTTATGTCATTGCTGATATCATTCAATATGATCACAGATTTTTCGCTCTCAATTGGAGAACTAACTACAGGGGATGATATTCGAGATTTTGTTTTTTTCAAACCGAAAATGGGGCTCTTTGATCGTTTAGGGGTGACATTTTCAATATTTTTGAGCACAGGGGATGTAGTACGATTTATAAAACTTTCCTCTAAGCCTTGAGTACAAAAATCTTGTGAAAATATTTGGAAAGGTTGCACGTAGTCTGGTATAGGATTTGATTTTTGTTCTTCATTTATAGCGACAGATACAGGATCACAGTGAGTTTTTTTCTCTGTTGGTACAGCGAAAGTTTTCTTTTTTGGAACATCGGTGTCCTTTGTGGCTGCTGCATGGCAGCAGCATTTACTGTAATATTTCAAATTTGAATGATATGCATGAGATCGTTACAAGCAATAGTGAGATCGTGTGCAGTATTCTGTATGAAAGTATTTGTCTTAAATTTAATCTTCTGACGTAGTTCAGGAATTAACTGTCACAACAAATACATGTAGTCGGATTGCAAGACTACAATATCTTCATTCAAGTGGAACTTAGAATTGTAACTTACGAGTTCCCAACTTGGGGCTCATTTTGAGGTATATGTGAATTTGATGAGCTCTCTTCGGCTTTCTCACTTTTATCCAACAATTCTTTGTAATCATTCCATAGTTCTGTAACAAAAAATAGATGGATTTAATAATTTCATGTAATTGCATTATGGATAAAATCATTAAATATACAGATACATATCATGGTTCGATAATATTCCATAGAACATGTTTTGAGAGTAATCGTTTCAATCCCTTTTCAATGCTACAACAAAGTTTAACTTAGGTGACAGTCCAATGAGAAAATTATGATGTTATATGATTCAATTTTCAAATAAACAAAATCTAGTGTAGAAATAAGCAACAGTTGGTTTCCAACGTTTTTTGTTATTAGTAACTGTTGTATAGTTCAGTTCTTAAAGAGATTGAAGTACATGATCAATCTTGTTCTAGTTTTATTCTATCATAATGAGCATAATAAAATAGTTTTATTTTTAAGCTCCACAATTGTATTACAATACTGAAAACTTTTTGATTACAATTTTGTTTTTCGGTTTTAAAGAATGTCAATTATATTTACTCAACTCATACTTACTTGGAGGCATGGATCAAAAATATGAAGATTTTATCAAGGCATGTTATAATTAAAATTACCTAAAGCTGGACATGACACTGTAAGATCTACTTCTAATAAAATGACATGAATCGATTGACTGTGGAAACAAGTAACAGACTCTTATTGCAAAACAGACATGAGAACTGACACTACATAACTCGTTGTTGAATAAAGCATCGGTTGAACTGGTATTACGATTT